>NC_072439.2:41838984-42143750 GCF_028878055.3 Symphalangus syndactylus
CGTATAGGACAAACCCATAGCTAACATCATACTCAAAGGGGAAAAGCTGAAAGCCTTTTCCTTAAGAACTGGAAGAAGACAAGGATGCCAACTGTCACCACTCCTATTCCACACAGGATTGATACCTCAGATGCCCTGACTTGATCACTGTGCATTATAAACATGTAATAAAAGTATTCATTACCCCATAAATTTGTACACATTTTTTAAAAAGAAAAAAAAGAAATAAATAAAAAGATATTTTTAATTAGGAGAAAGTCAAATATAACTTGAAAAATAAGCCACTCATAAACCCTAATCTAAGTTAAGTTAAAAAGGTCACTTTGCTTGAGTATGGAAAATGTGATGGGCAAATACAGAATAAAGTTCCATTTTAGGAAATATGTACATTTTACAAGATGTTTGTTGCATGTACCCTGCTGAAATATCGGTGAGTAACTTGATGAACAAGTTTTCAATAAATTCATATTAATTAGCTTTTTATTGGTTCCTCTAAAATATGTATTGTTGATAGCAGGTAGAAGGAGTAAGTTCAGTGTTCAATAATAAAATCGGAAATTGTAGTTAACAATAATTTACAGTATACTTCAAAATAGCTAGAAGAGAATTGCTATGTTCCCAACACAAAAGAAAACATAAATGTTTGAGGTGATGGGTATCCCAATTATCCTGATTTGATCATCACACATTGTATATAGGCATCAAATTATCACATGTACCCACATAATATATATAACTTATGTATCAATAATCATTGTAAAAGAAAAAATAATAATTTTTAGTTTCCCTGAGGAGATGCTTTAGACACTTTTGCTTCCTTCCTATCTCTGTCAAGCAAAAATAAATATTAACTAGTAGAGTCTTCCGTGTAAGATTGAAGATTATGGAGGGCAACAATCTGCTTTGTTCATCTTTGTATTCTTAGTGTCTAGCACAGTGCCTTGAACATAGTAGATGTTCAATAAATATATGTTGAATAAAAGATCACATGAATTATTAATATGAAGACATTATTATTTGTCACACCATCAAATTAATAGACTTTTAGGGACTTATGTTTAATGTACATATCAAATGTAAGATGAATTCTGTAGTAGTCGATCTTGTTTTTCAATGACGAAAATGTGTCTCAAACTAATGTAGGCAAAAGGGGGATTTTATGCAATGATATAATACCACATAGCTGAAGGCTGTATAAGCAAATGCTAAGAAGGATGGAGCTGAGGTGTAGCTGGACCTAAAGTATACCTTAACTAGAGACATCCAGAATCAACAGTGTCAGCTTCTCTGAATATGGGCTTCATTTCCAATGAAAACTAACTTCTTTATGCCTCAGAAAACATGCCTGGTCCTAAGTCTAGGTATTTTCATATCTTGCAGCACTTCCAATCCCCCTCCTACCAGCAAGTATGTTTTAGTGATAGTGTTTTCAAATATTATGTTGTAAATGGCCAGTTCAGGTGATAAAGCATAAATATTTTGTTGACATATTGATTGGAAAATTAATGGGAAAACATGTGGTTGAAAACTTGAACAGATATTCTGTTCAATAAAAGTTCTTTGAATATTTTAATAAAAAAGAAATTGTGGCTTATGCTGAAGTTAATGAATATTAGGGATAAAAGTAATTAAAATATTTTAAATTATTTTAAGTAATATTTGCCATCTTTTCAGACTCCATTGGAAACAGTATTCTGCTTATCTCTCCATATCCCCAAAATTTGGCACATTGCCTGGTATACTGTCAATTGTTGGTTTACATTTTTTATTAATATATTGATAATAAGGTCTTCTCAGCTCACATATGAATGGACTACAATTAGGCAGTTGTGATAAGAAAGTATGTACAAAACTAGTAAATGCATCCCATATTGTGACCTACTCATACTTAAAGGGCAAATTATATAATACAAATTGTTAAGAGATAAATGACTTGCAAGATAAGCAAGGATCTAGACCAAAAAGAATATGTCTGGTTGGGCCTGAGTTTGTTCTTAAAAATAGCCTGAAATACTACATCATTTCTTTGGAATTCATTGAAGATGTTAAATACGTGGGAAATCCTTGAGAGGAGTAGAACTAAGTAGAAATAATGATAAAGATTTTGAGAGAAGTGGTTATTTCTGCCAAATTAGCTAGAAGAACAAGAACATGGCTAAATATTTTCACATAGATATATTTGGATGAGACTTTTGTAGGAGTGCGTGAATGCCAATATTGTTGATTTTGTAATAAATGCCATATTTTATTGAAAAAATTCTCTGGCACAATGATTTTTTTTTTTTTTTTGAGATGGAGTCTCACTGTATTGCCCAGGCTGGAGTGCAGTGGCACGATCTCAGCTCACCGCAACCTCCGCCTCCAGGGTTCAAGCGATTCTTCTGCCTCAGGCTCCTGAGTAGCTGGGTCTACAGGCATGCGCCACCACACCCGGCTAATTTTTGCATTTTCAGTAGAGACGGGGTTTCACCGTATTGGCCAAGCTGGTCTCGGACTCCTGACCCCACGATACACCCGCCTCAGCCTCCCAAAGTGCTGGGATTACAGGTGTGAGCCACCACGCCTGGCCACAATTATTTTTTGAAGTTATTAAATGCAAGAAAAATCATAAATATGGTTTTTTTTGTGTGTGTTCTTTACTGAAAGCAGAATGTAGCCCTCACCTATGAAAATATGAATGCCTTTAAGCAAAGCCTTCCTTTAATTTAAATTGAACCTAAAAAAATGCTTCTTGCAGTAGTGAAAAAAATATTTTTGGTAATCTAAGAGTGATATTATTTAGAATTTGCCTCTCTAATCCTTCATCAAAAATAAAACGAAATCTTAGAAATGGAAGAAGTCTTATAAAGATTGTGAGTAACCCTTTAGTTTTACAGGTAGAAACTGAATTTCTCATGATTGATTCTTACTGTCTAAGGACCTACTATTTATGCATACCCATGCAATGAAAACTAAGTTTAAAAGCATAAATAGTTAAAAGTGTATTAATAATTGAAAATTACAGTAACATTTTTCTTAATTGTATAATTCTTGATTCAAGTTTAATGTTCTTTATGTGAATTACGTTTTTAGTTTGAGGGAAAATATTTTTTAATGAATTGCTTTTGCTTTGCTAAGTTATCTATTTCAAGAAACAGTCTTTCTCCAGAAAATAAAGGAAATTTCAATGAAAGAAAAATCACTCTTCTGTTATTCCAAACGTGTAAATTTCTTAGATCTTAACTACAGAAGAATAATGTTGAAAGAAAATCATTCATGAGCATTGATTAGGAAATTGGTGCCCATTGAGATATGCTCAGCATCAATATAAACGTAATTTTTCTTCAAAAGAGCTAGTTATGTGTCAGTTGACTTGCTGAAAATGCTTCGGTTATATTATTAAAAACGAATTTCAGTGGCTTTTAACTTAGGAATAAACAAGAGTAAAGGTGTGAAACTTGAAATGCGAGTTTATGAATCTCCATTTGTCATATAGAAAATTGATTAGAATTGTTAGCCCAGTAAAGTGCAGATATATAATAGATACTAAATGTAGAAAAACTAAGAACATAATATTGGCTACAAATTAGACAATGCAAGAAGAATGAACACAGGTTAATTTAACTTGTTAGTCTCAAATATATATTATCACCTGTTTCACAGGAAAATTATACTATTTATTGTGTTTTGCTGACAGAACAGAGTACCAAGTAAAAGAAAAACTATTAGACTATTAAAAAATAAAAAATGCAATCACACCTGAATTTATGTTAATGAGATGGTGTTTTTTCTCTCTTTTTTTTTATTATTATACTTTAGGTTTTAGGGTACATGTGCACAATGTGCAGGTTTGTTACAGATGTATCCATGTGCCATGTTGGTTTGCTGCACCCATTAACTCGTCATTTAGCATTAGGTATATCTCCTAATGCTCTCCCTCCCCCCTCCCCCCACTCCACAACAGTCCCTGGAGTGTGATGTTCCCCTTCCTGTGTCCATGTGTTCTCAATGTTCAATTCCCACCTATGAGTGAGAACATGCGGTGTTTGGTTTTTTGTCCCTGCGATAGTTTACTGAGAATGATGTTTTCCACTTTCATCCATGTCCCTACAAAGGACATGAACTCATCATTTTTTATGGCTGCATAGTATTCCATGGTGTATATGTGCCACATTTTCTTAATCCAGTCTAGCGTTGTTGGACATTTGGGTTGGTTCCAAGTCTTTGCTATTGTGAATAGTGCCGCAATAAACATACGTGTGCATGTGTCTTTATAGCAGCATGATTTATAGTCCCTTGGGTATATACCTAGTAATGGGATGGCTGGGTCAAATGGTATTTCTAGTTCTAGATCCCTGAGGAATCGCCACACTGACTTCCACAATGGTTGAACTAGTTTACAGCCCCACCAATAATGTAAAAGTGTTCCTATTTCTCCACATCCTCTCCAGCACCTGTTGTTTCCTGACTTTTTAATGATGGCAATTCTAACTGGTGTGAGATGGTATCTCATTGTGGTTTTGATTTGCATTTCTCTAATGGCCAGTGATGATGAGCATTTTTTCATGTTTTTTGGCTGCATAAATGTCTTCTTTTGAGAAGTGTCTGTTCATTTCCTTTGCCCACTTTTTGATGGGGTTGTTTGTTTTTTTCTTGTAAATTTGTTTGAGTTCATTGTAGATTCTGGATATTAGCCCTTTGTCAGATGAGTAGGTTGCAAAAATTTTCTCCCATTTTGTAGTTTGCCTGTTCACTCTGATGGTGGTTTCTTTTGCTGTGCAGAAGCTCTTTAGTTTAATTAGATCCCATTTGTCAATTTTGGCTTTTGTTGCCATTGCTTTTGGTGTTTAAACATGAAGTCCTTGCCTATGCCTATGTCCTGAATGGTATTGCCTAGGTTTTCTTCTAGGGTTTTTATGGTTTTAGGTCTAACATGTAAGTCTTTAATCCATCTTGAATTATAAGGTGTAAGGAAGGGATCCAGTTTCAGCTTTCTACATATGGCTAGCCAGTTTTCCCAGCACCATTTATTAAATAGGGAATCCTTTCCCCATTTCTTGTTTTTGTCAGGTTTGTCAAAGATCAGATAGTTGTAGATACGCGGCATTGTTTCTGAGGGCTCTGTTCTGTTCCATTGATCTATGTCTCTGTTTTGGTACCAGTACCATGCTGTTTTGGTTACTGTAGCCTTGTAGTATAGTTTGAAGTCAGATAGCATGATGCCTCCAGCTTTGTTCTTTTGGGTTAGGATTGACTTGGTGATGGGGGCTCTTTTTTGGTTCCATATGAACTTTAAAGTAGTTTTTTCCAATTCTGTGAAGAAAGTCATTGGTAGCTTGATGGAGATGGCATTGAATCTATAAATTACCTTGGGCAGTATGGCCAAATGAGATGGTGTTGAATAAAGCTCCTAGATAGCCTCAAGATGGGGCTAGTCACCAGAAAGACCAAATAATTAGAGAGCTGGAAATTTCAGTTCTACCCTTCAGCCTCTGGAGATGAGAGGACGACTGGAGATTGAGTTATATAAACTCTTCACCAGTGAGATTCAGGGAGCATCCCACTTGGTAAGCACACTGAGGTATGGGAAGTGTGGTGCACCCAGAGAGGGCACAGAAGCTCTGCACCACTCCCCAACCCCCATAACTTGCCCTATGTATCTCTTCTATTTGTTCCCGAATTGTAGCCTTTATAATAAACCAGTAAATGTAAAGAAAGTGTCAAAAACAATAAAAAATGAGTATTAGTGGAATGGAAATTAAATATTCCCCATTAACAGTAAAAAATGATTGCCGACAGATTGAGTTAGTTGGGGAATGTGAATTACATAGTGACTTTCTAGTGTGATCTAAAATGAATTCAGCAAACAGATCTATGGGAAATAATCAGTTTACAGGTGATAAAAAATTACTTCAGCAATGACACTGTGGAGGAAGTTAGAAAAACAGTAAACTCATACAGATAATTGATACAAAAAGGACAGAGCAAATTCTCCAGTAATTAATAAAGAAATGGCAAGGATTGGGGTGAGGGTTAAAAAAATGGCTCACGCCTGTAATCCCAGCACTTTGGGAGGCTGAGGAGGGCAGATCATGCGGTCAGGAGATCGAGATCATCCTGGCTTACACGGTGAAACCCCGTCTCTACTAAAAATACAAAAAATTAGCAGGGCGTGGTGGTGGGCGCCTGTAGTCCCAGCTACTCGGGAGGCTGAGGCAGGAGAATGGCGTGAACCCAGGGGGCGGAGCCTGCAGTGAGCAGAGATTGCGCCAGTGCACTCCAGCCTGGATGACAGCGAGACTCAGTCTCAAAAAAGAAAAAGAACTCAAATGCTTCCATGAAGTCCTGGTAGCATGTTCATTGCTTCCATGTGTCGTCACTCCATAGAGCAGTAGAAAAGCTTCACCAGAGTCAAGTCTCCACCACAACAATGCTCCCGCTCATTCATCTCATCAAACTAGGGAGACTTTGGGAGAGTTTCAATCAGAAATTATAGGCATCCTCCTTACAGTCTTTTTCTTTTTAATTTAACTTTTTATTTTTTTTGTTGAGGCAGAGTCTCTCTTTGTCACCCAGGCTGGAGTGCAGTGGCACATTCTCGGCTCACTGCAACCTCCATCTCCTGGGTTCAAGTGATTCTCCTGCCTCAGGCTCCCGAGTAGCTGAGATTACAGAAACATGCTACCATGCCCAGCTAATTTTTTTTTTTTTTTTTTTTTTTCTGAGATGGAGTCTCACTCTGTCGCCCAGGCTGGAGTGCAGTGGTGCGATCTCAGCTCACTGCAACCTCCGCCTCCCAGGTTCAAATGATTCTCCTGCCTCCACCTCCTGAGTAGCTGAAGTTACAGGTGTGTGCCACCACGCCCGGCTAAATTTTGTATTTTTAGTAAAGACGGGGTTTCCCTATATTGGCCAGGCTGGTCTCGAACTCCTGACTTCGTGATCCACCTACCTCGGCCTCCCAAAGTGCTGGGATGTGAGCGACTGTGCCTGGCCCTCCTTGCAGTCTTGATTTGGCTACCTCTGCTTCCTTTTTGTTTTCTGATCTTAAGCAATGTTTAAAGGGCACCCATTTTTCTTCAATTAATAACGTAAAAAAGACTGCATTTACCTGGTTAACTTCCTGGGATCCTTAGTTTTTTCGGGATGGACTAAATGGCTGGTCTCATGGCTTAGGAAAGTATCTTAAAGTTGATGAATAAAGTTTATATTATTTTTTATTTTTATCTTTTAATTATATTTTTCCACAAACTTTTTGGAGTCCCCTTGTGTTTCAATTGCAATTTCTGTAGCAAAGTACTTCAAATCAGCCAAAACTTTTTTTTGTTTTTACATTTCTATTTCAGGGGGAAAAAACTGAATTCACTAATGGTTGCTCTTTCTTTTTAACTTGTGTTACTTTCAAACGTGTGTTCACTATTTATGCAAATTAAAACTGTAAACTGAAATTTTAATTTTATTAGTTTCAGGGAAAAGTTTAGAAAGCAGTGGATTTATAATGTGAATAGCAATTACAATTATATTTTACTAGTTATATCCCAGGCACATTCTTGAATAGGAAGTAGAATTACAGCCTGAAGGAGTGGGCTGTCCCTCTCCTGTTGAGGATCCTCCACTGGGAATCAGTGGCCCCCAACCTTTTTGGCACCAGGGACAGGTTTCATGAAAAACAATTTTTCCACGGATGGGGTGAGGATGGTTTTGGGATGAAACTGTTCCACCTCAGATCATCAGGCATTAGATTCTCATAAGAAACGCACAATCTATATCCTTTGCGTCACTTGCACGGGCAGTTCACAATAGAGTTTGCACTCCTGTGAGAATCTAATGCTGCCACTGATCTGACAGGAGCTCAGGCAGCAATGCTTGGGGGCACTCCGCTCACCTCCTGCTGTGCAGCCCCCTTCCTAACAGGCCACAGACCCATACCACTCCGCAGCCTGGTGTTTCGGGACCCCTGCTCTAGAGTTTCTAAACTACATACATTTTGTCTAGGAATAGTCAGCTTTATGCCTTGACAGAATGGATTCTCCAGGCTGTGATTTGACATCAGATTTCATATAAGGATTCATGTATAAAGAACGCATCTGATACTCTTCTCTACTTCCCTTTAAATAACTATTTCCCCCAATTTCATTTATATTAAGTCAAAATTCCTATAGTGTTTAATGCTAGCAAAAATGTTTAATTTTATCAAAATTATTATTTTATTAGGTTAGATTAGAGCTGTGTAATTGGCTGCCTTTTTTTTACATTGCTAGTCTAACTAAATTTTCTGTTCAATTAATATGTAATGTGGTACTGTGCTCTAGGCTAGATTATTAATTCCTTTCATATTGTTACCTCATTTATTATTGTGTTGAAGGCTTTACTGACTATGTAAGCTGTCACAATTTTTTTTGCAAGTATTAGTGTTTATATAATGAAAAATTAAGTAGGTGAATAATGTATGAGTTAGCATCTAGCCCCTCACTTGTTTTGAATGAGTCAAGAGATTCAGATACTATTTTGAAAGTTATAATAAACAGTAATCTGACCACATTCAGTTCTCTTTAAAAACGATATAGATGTAATAAAATGAAGAAAGGGTATTTTGAAAATGCTCTTTTGATTTTTTTTCAAGTCCTTTCAAGGATTTATGTCACATGTGTGGTTCCTAGAAAAGGTACTTGGTCTTTAGGTCTTCTCAAAGTTTTAAGTCCTACTGAAGTTTTAAGTCCTACTGTACTGAGTTATACATGATGGTTTTATATTATAGTTCAGACACTCTGGGGCACCAGGTGTGTGTGTGTGTGTCTGTGTGTGTGTGTGTTTTTCTAGTAACAGTAGGGACCGGTTATAAAGGAGAAAAATCCCTTCTTTCCATATGGATTAATTGCCTTCTTAAATAAAATAATCAAATACAATATAAGAATATAATGTAATCGTATTTGTGATAGATCCAAATTACTAAGGTAATGAACTATCAAAAGAAAATATTCCTGTGGGGTTAAAAGGATCAATAAATATTAGTGTGGTTGTACCATCAAACACTGGACTAAGAACTGAAGAACCTGAATTTAGTCCCTTGAGATTTTAGACAAATGGCTTAATCTCTCTAAGCTTCAGGCTACTGATCATTAAAATGGGAATTAGTAATATGTGGCTTCACAATTGTCAGACTGCTCATGAAGTACAAATGAAATATTCCCTGAACAGTTTATGATCTTTACACATATTTAAAAAAGGTGTAAAGACCAAGAAGGTAAATTTAACATTAGCAACGACAAGAAAACTTACATATTTGATTAATAAGGGTGATTTTATTTGATTAATATATATGTAAAGTTAGTCATTCAGGGAAAGTAAAACATAAACAACTGTAATAAATACATTAATGACTGACTCCAAAAGAAGCATATTATAGCTTGGAAATCATAGCGAATCTCTCAACCAATTCCTGCAAAACTGACTCACAATTATGCCCCAATCGAGTCTACCCTCTGATTCCCCGAATAGCAGTCATGGAGCTTGGTTGTAATTGATTAGGAGAAACAAAGGTAACTGTGCTAGCCATTATATTAGGGTCTCTAATTTATTCTCAAACTATTTGAAGAATTTCTATTAAGGGGACTGAGTCTACATAAAATATGGAATGATAACAACACTTTCTTAATTACCTTTGTAGTAACTGCTAATGTATAATAATATATTAAACAAATAATAGTGATTTGTATTATTAAAATAAGGATTTTCAATTTCTCAGCATGCCATATGCAGCCAAAGCCAAATAAATTCAAATAAGGAAAAGACTCTTTTTTTAAAACCTGTGAGACACAGAATACTATTTTAGTGAGATACATATATACTGTATGTACTATATATGTATCTCACCAAATATATATATATATCTCACTGTATTCTGTGAAACATAGAATACTATTTTAGTGAGATCTATATATATATGTGGGTACTATACATATATGTAGTTAAGAATCAATCAATTCCAATCAACTCTAGAAAATGATATTGATGTATACTTGTAAATGCTTGTATCTTTAGCATTATAATCTATGTCTGTTGAGTCAATTCTATTTAATTTGAAATTGTGATTTTTACACAGGCACCCAACAATTTGCTAATTTTTCCTGAACTCTCCTTTCATGGACATGCCCTGTAAACCTACCTATATTGCTCATTATGAAATTAACTTATGACAAATCTTTGTTCATTTTACATTTTTCTAAAGACTGTTAGCTTGCATTCATTTGGCTTGAAGTTTCTCTAGACTAGGCCAGAGTTATTTTTTCTTTCTTTTGATTTTTCAGATATGAATTTGAATTGATTCATTACTTTTCAGCTGTTATGTTAGATGCATTCTAAACAGTGCCCTGCAGGGCTATCCAGAAGGAGTTCTGGTAAAAGGAGTGAGTAGTTATTGAAAGCTCTATTCCTTTATATGTTATAAAACAAAATGGATTTGCTAAAGCCTTCAATCTATTCATTTATGATTCTTTGTATTAAAAAAAAAAAAAAGCTTTTAGAAGATGCAGACCCAGTCTGAATCTGTTATTGTTCCCATTTCAACTGACATAATCAAAATTATTCAGCAATGATATTAAAATATGAGCTAGTCTTTATAAGTTGCATGACTAGATGAATAAGTATAAATAGTTTTTGTATTCTTCAGTTGTCTATGAGATTATGGTTGGTGTAGATTTGTACCAAGTGATCGGAGGAGTTTCTTTAATTGTTAGTGGGAGTTGTGGATAAGGATACCTACTCATTTTTGCATTATTACTGTACTAAATCTAAGCCAATTATAAATGATCAGTCCCCATTTTATCCTTTTTCATTTTGAAATTTAAAATACCATTTGCTTGGCATAAATGGTGTTTGTTTGGCATTTTGAGGTTTACAAAAACCATTTGATTGGCATGAAATGATTTATTTCCATCTAATTGTCTTGAATAGGGAATTACTTTCATCTAGATAACTTTCAGATTTCAGGGCATGAAATGGAAGTATTCCTGCTGGGATTCCGATTGGGACTATATTTACTGTACGGTGAACCTTCATTTGCTACAAATCAAGGACTTTTCCAAAGCCTTTGAGTAGACTTCTAATAGTGGTGGTAATTGGGACTCTGGATTGAGCTCCGAGTTAAAGGTGGTAACAGAGTTTCCATGTGCCCTGAGATCAAATAACATTTTAGTAAAATTAGAGCTTAGAAATAGGTGTGACTCTCTTGTCTCTAGTTTGTATATACTCTTTTCACTTTTCTCTTTCCCTCTCATTGTCCTGGCATTTTTCCAGTGCACTGGGGATGAAAGCCCTGGTTTAGAAAAAACGTATATACGTGCACGCTCACATCTGCACACACGTGTTTGCTTTAAATCATATTTCGCAAAGGAGTGGGTAATCCGCATGAAATATGTAGTCAAAACGAAAGTCTTATCCATATTTTGAGACTCTGCTGGGACATCTATCTTTCAGCTATTCTCAGCCTCTCTGGGGTTAGTCTTCCTAGAGAGTTAGATGCTCATTTTTGTTAAAACAAAACAAAACTACATGTGTAAAGTTGTTATTCATACTTTTTTCTCCCCTTATTGTTACCAGCCAGGTCCAGGTCCATTCTGACCAGGCACAGTAAATTAATCACTGTGACATGGGTTTTGCAGAAGAGAAATTTATTCGCACAGGCATCCAGCAAGGAGGCAGGGGCACAGCTCTCAAATCTGCCTCCCCAAAGATAAGGCTTAGGGATATTTATGAGTTAGGGAAGTGGGGTGGTCTAAGGCATGGGGAAAGGCGATTGGCAGTGGGGGAAAATGAAGTAATGGGTTTATTCTGTGCAAGTATAGTCAGGGTTGATGGCATTTCATAGGACATATGTACAGAAAATGGCAGCATTAGCATAATCTGAGGGTAAAGTTTTAGGCCCTCTGAGGTGAAAAGGACATCTCTCCGGCGCTTGTACAGGCTACAAGTTGAAGGCTAGGTGGTCTCAACTGGCTTGAACTGGACAGGAGCTGGCCCAAGTTCCTGAAAAACAAATAAATCAACCATTACCATGGTGACCAATGGATGTTGTCTGTAAAGTAGCCAGTGAAGGTTAAGTTTCAGCATTCAGCAGGGAGGCCTTCAGCTACCGTGGCTTTCAGCTTCGTGGAAAAAAGAAAAGTAATAATAATAGTAACAAAAACCAAGTGAGTGAAAGCAAACAGGGCTGTCAGACCTGATCAAATTAACCCCTCGGTTTCCTTGTAATTACTCAGCCATACTTAAGGTTGGTATGAAAGCCATTTTTCTTCTTATTTTATAGATGAGGAAACGTTCAGAGAAGTTGGCTTTTGGGTTGATGAGCAATGCTTAGTTTTAAACTTGGCTGGCTCTCTCTGGGACCAGTGCTCTTTCAGGTACCTGGTAATGACTGTGGCTTGGCTTTCAAGCTCTTTACCAGATTTCCTGGTAAAGATATCATTCATTTACCCAAAAATGTTTATTAATATTTTAAGAATCTTGTGTGCTGCCTTTTTTTTAGTGCCGTATTCTCTCAATTCTAAATGGCACATTTTTCCCACTACTAAAATTAATGTCCCAGTGACATTTTTTTCAAAATCTGAGAATAAATTGATTCAACAGCTGATGTCATAGAACTGAGGAAGAACAATATTTGTGTTCCATCACTATGCCTAGAAAACCTATTACATGTCTTGAATTCCCTCTTCTCCTACCTCTGAGAAAAATTTTTGCTTTTGTGTGAAAACTCTATGTATCTCAATTAGTATTATTTCAGTTTTTACAATCTTCCTTTATTAATTTTCATGATTCTAAATTTATTTTTTAAGTCACTCAGTTTTTTCGAGAAATAATCCTTATTGCATAGTTTTATTTTTATCCTGAGAGAATTTGATCTAATATCTACTAGTTTTTCAAATGATCTTGCCAAATAGTTACTGAGGTTTTTCAATAATGGCTGGACTTATTGGAATGTGTTTTCTCCATTGCATTAACATAAACATTATCCTGTCTTCAAACTTACTTATATTCCATGACATCTTGTCAGTATTTTTCAGCCCTGGTAAGAAAAAAAATACGTAAGAAATTAAGTTTTATAATTTCTTGCTGACTTTTTCTGTCTTTGCCTTAACTGCTGGAGGTTTTGTTACCAGATATGACAGGACCTGAGCAGAGTGAGATCAAGACTGAAAAAAAATTGAATGTCTGAACCACTGACCCTAAGAGTAAGATGGAAGGTAGAAGTGGAAAGCATTCGAAAAGATTATGTTCAAAGGACTATGGAGCGCAAAACCTCAGCATAAAGAATTGAAATGAAATCAATGGCTCCATTATTAGTGGATTAACTGAAGTATTGAACAGGAAACCAAGACTGGATTTTTATTGAATGAACCTAGCCCACATGAGAAAAGTTAGTGAAAGACTCAACTGACCACTCAATCCAAGGCATCCTTAGTATTTGATCTGTGACATCAAAACCGTTTCCAACATGTGATAGTCATGTTTACATTGTCTTAGTCTGGCTTCTTTCATTCATTCACCATTTATTTATTCAACACCCACTATCTGTAAGACACTGTGATAAAGAAGTGTTTATACAAGACAAACAACAAATATACAATCCTTTTTTTCCCTCTATAGACTGTAGTCTATTGGGAAACTTGGGTAATAAAATAGGTAATTACAATGAAGGCTATAGCTTTGATATCAGGAGTTAGTCTAGCTCCCTCTCTAGCTCTATCCACGTCCTTTCCCAAGCCCCTCTGCCCTTACTTTTTGTTTAAACAGCTCTGATCGTATCAAGTTATTTTGAATAACTTTAAAAAATGCAGGAAGATATAGAGTCCACTGACCATATACCTCAGTAGTGAAAAAATGTGTTTATGTACACCTGCCTCAGAATGAAGCTTCCTGTACCTCCAAATTTATAATAATTTTCCAAATATTTTCTCGGCTTTTTTCAACACCTCTTTTCCAGCATCCTAGATCAAAATGATTGATTTTTATTAAATATTCTTTAACTCATTCCTACTGTATGCTAGGTACTATGCTATCATCTCTCAAGAATATAATGATAAGTAAATAGACAGGCTGACATGCTGTTTATCCTTAGGGAGTTTACAGTCTAGTGGTAAATACACATATTAAATTAAAAACATGCAAATGACAAGTCAGCTTGTCATACATGGTAACAAGGAAATTGCAATTTCCTTGTGGGATAAAAGTGAGTGGGAGCGAATTTAGATGAATGTGGAAAGACTGACTCTTGGTGAAAGTTTGATTTATTTTGAATCCTGAAGAATAAAGATTTATTCAAGACAGAACATGGGGGAATAATTAGTTATTCCCACATTCTCATATTTAGTTTCATCTCATCTCATATTTCTAGATATAAAAGTTTGGTCATGGTTTTTTAAAGATGTGAATTACCTTAAGTCTCTAAGTCAAGACTCTGTGTCTCTAAACTTGGATCAGAAACTAGCTGAAGAAATAAGAAAAGAAAAAAAAAGACTGTCATGCAAATGTCTAACCATTTAAAATATGAGGATTTAAGGAGCCAAAGGCAGATCAGCAAGTGAAAGCTTTTCACTTCCGTTAACATTTCTGGTTCTAAATTGGAAGTTATGTGCTATGACAACATAAGAAGAGGATTTCTAACGCAGAGTAGGAGAGCCAAGGAACATATTCTAAAGCAACTGATTTCAGAATTGAGACCTAAGTGATAATTAGGAGCTAATCAGAAGAGCAGATGGCGGAAGGAGAAAAAGTGGAGGAAGATAGCCCAGAGGAGTCAGGGAGTCAAGAAAGAAGAGGAATTTGAGAGAGTCCAGAGGCAAGAGGGCTGAAAAGTCCTGTAGTTCAGTACCCAGAGGATGCTGGTATAGGGGAACAGTGGCAATGTGTCACTGGGGAGGTGATAGGAAAGGCAATGAGAAACCCTTAGATTGTATTAAGAAGACAAGTGACTTGATTGAATTTTTGTCTGCAAGAAAGCTCTGGCTACTGTTGTGAAAACATTTTTGAGTAAGGCATGACTGTGAAGCAGAAAGAATACTAGCGGGTAGTGCAGTAACCTTGGATAGAAATACTAATGACCTAGTCTAGTGGTTACCAAACTTTGTTCCTCAAACACTCCCAAAATAATTTTGTAAAATTGTGTATCATCTCATATACTTGTGAATTGACATAAACATTCATCATAAGTTTAAACTGTTGCAAAATGTAATTTTCAGCATATTCTAAATTTTGCCATTTTAAATTGTCTGTTGTATTCCTCTTAATAGTATCCATTAGAGTCTGAATAATACCAAGATTCAGTGCTCATCATTATCTATTTAAAAATATTTGATATAACTCTTATACAACTCTAAAAATTTCGTGCCATTTTTTTCTTTTTAATTTATATGTTCGCTCTCATGGATTTCACTCTTTTATTATATATCATATGGTCAAAAGTAATTAATAATGCATTTTAGTTATAAAATGGTTATAATTTAACCATTTCATATAACTATGAGGTTTTAAGTGTTAATTATTTTTCTAGAATGAGTTGTCAAAATTTTTATTATTGAACACTTGACTAAATCTGTATAACTACATTTCAAATTCTGAAAAAATTGTTACTGACAAAAGAAATACAACTTTATTGGCAATGTATTGCTTAATGTAACAGATGGGCTTTTAAAATTTTAATCCCTCTACCTTTGAGAGAATGTTACTTATTGCCAAAATTAGACAGAGTTTAATATTCTGTTTTGAATTTTTATTTTTATAGATGTGTATTATAGATGGGGATAGAGAGTTGAATAGAACAATTTATGTCATTCAATTACTGAAATCCTAATCATATGTTAAAAATTACATGGTGATCTATTGTCAAAATTTATCTTTAATAAACTTAATTTTGTTGAATGCAAAGAAATGGAAATTGCTTGACTTACAAAATAATTTAGTTGCTAGCCATTCACTTTCTCAATAGCAATACCAGTATTTCTCAACATTTATATCAGTTACCTTTTTGTTTGGTGCTCCCAAAGAGTTTACACACTCAATCAATGCACATTAAATTTTGGGTGGGTAAGAACTATGTCTTTCTTCTGTAAAATAAGAGGAAGGTAACTAGGAAAGAAGGAGTTGGAAAGTAGAGCCTGCACTTGTGTCTGAAGATAGAGCGGAAGTTAAATGTATCTTACGTTAATTATCTAAAATCTTTTTCCAAGTACAACTTGGAAGGATTTGTATGCTCTCAGGAATATATATACACCAGTTTAAAGACCACTCAGATAGATTGAGGCAGTGACAATGACAGTAGAGCAAAGTGGAAAGACATTAGAAAGAAAGAGAAATATAAGGTGAAAAACTCAATAAATTTCTGTATTGTGTTAGATTGGTAGCATGTATAAAAGTTCTAGAAGCCAACAAGAGTGGGCTACATTTTAAATATTCCTCTGGAGAGTAGAAAATCACTGAGTAGGGAAATAGAATGATTTGCCTGGTATCTGGAGTTAATAAGTTTATAGGGCTGACCTGCAAGGCTGTGCAATTTTCTCTGCAGTCATCAGCCACAAGGGTGAAGATGCAGAGAAAGCACAAAGTTGAGGGCTTTGCATGCTAATTTCAGAAAGTCGATTTTTGAGGGATGGTGAATTATTATGAATGAAAATGATAAATTTCAATTTCTCTGGGCAAGATAAACTAAAAGTGGACTCAAACAGAGGAATGTATGTGTAGTAGTAAGGAAGACTTGCCAAAGTATGTCAGGAAGGGAAAAGAACTTGAGGAAAAAGTCCAGCGGCAGGAGGTCTGGGATGTCCTGCAAGGTTGACTTTAAGGTAATCCATACACAAAAAAAACTTGGGAATGCGTAGTTCCTGAGAAACAACCCCTGCAGATCAAAGCGAAGAAAGCTGCCATAAAAATAATCAGAATGACATTCAGGAGACAAAGTTATGGAACATTCTAGACTCTCTCTCTCCAATGTTTTACGAACATATACTTAAAGCAACTATACAATATATAACACACTGGACATTATATTATTTGAAACTATTGACATACATATTAATAAGAGTTTAGATGTCGACATATAATATGCAAAGGGGTACATAACTTTTTTAGGGGGTTTTGTAGGCAAAAACTTTGAAGACCACTGAAATGAAGTACTGAGAACTAGAAGCAGAAATTTAGAGATAATGATGTTTGTCTAGATGCTGGGGAATATGTGATGCTGAAGGATGGTGCTGGTAGACTTAGAGTCAATTTTAATATTAAATCTACACAACTTTTCCAAAGAATTGTATGACTATGAGTATTCCAAAGGTGTTCACCAAATGAGCCATTCTAAGAATTTGGTAGGGCTGTTGAAAATAGCAAAGGCAGTATGGGCAGGTAATACCTCTTTTAGTGGAAAAGAATTTGATAATTCATCTTCATTACTACATTCTAGCTTGCAGAGGTTTGTGGACAGTGGAGATGCCTTATGAACTTTGGTGAAAGTTGGCAGAGAAAGAAGCCTGGGGTTAGAAACATTTATACCTTTAAATCATTCACAAGAAATGAACGACCTGAAAGCAGGTGGGTTCTTAGAAAATAGACAGAACTATGGTGCTGCTCCAGTAGAGAAATGAAGTTGCTTCCCGTGGAAAAACTCAAGTCAGAACCTTGATGCCTTCCAGCAAAATAGTATTAAATTGATGAATTAAATTTTTCTAAATGTGTTTTTGCATATTCATACCAAAAAAATCTCGGAAAAGTCAGTCATTGTCACCTTCCAGGTACAAAAAGCTGAGCTCTGCATACACAGCCCTTCATATTTCCAGAGATAGCCCAGGCCCTAAACAGGATTTGGCCAGCTTCCTTGACTCTCTGTATGAATCTGCAAGTTTCTTTGGGTTTTGTTTTTCTCGTCTCTAGTGGTGGTGGTGGTGGTGGGATATTACTTTTTAATTCTGTGTACACATTGCCACAAACTTAGCAACTGTTAAAACATACTTTGTTATCTCAGTTTCTTTGGGTTAGGAGCATGGGCACAGCTTAGCTGGATCCTCGGTTCAGAATCTCACAAGGTTGAAATCAAGTTTAGCTGGGCTGTGTTCCTTTCTGGAGCTTGGTATTCTCTTCCAGTTGTTAGCAGAATTCAGTGCCTTGTAGTTATAGGACTAAGGTCCTAATTTTTTGCTGTCAGCTCTGAGAGGTCACTCCCTATTCATTGCCCTTCTCACTGCACCTTCATTTGGCCTCTCCCAACATAGCAGCTCACTTCTTCAAGGCCAGCAGGAGACCCTTTCTCTTCTGGAAGGGCCCAAGCCCTCTTTTAAGGACTTTCACCTGATTAAGACCAGCGCATTCAGAATAATTTCTCTTTCAATTAACTCAGAACCAACTTATCTGAGACCCTAATTAAGATTAACAAACAATATGAAAAAAAAGCTCAACATCACAGATTATTAGAGAAATGCAAATCAGAACCACAATGAGATACCATCTCACGCCAGTCAGAAGGGCAATTACTAAAAAAGTCAAGAAACAACAAATGCTGGAGAGGCTATGGAGATGTTGGTGGGAATGTAAATTAATTCAACCATTGTGGAAGATGGTGTGGTGATTCCCCAAAGATCTAGAACCAGAATACCATTTGACCCAGCAATCCCATTATTGCGTATATACCCAAAGGAATATAAATCATTCTATTACAAAAATACATGCACATGTATGTTCATTGCAGCACTATTCACAATAGCAAAGACATGGAATCAACCCAAATCCCCATCAGTGATAGACTGGATAAAGAAAATGTGGTATATATACACCATGGAATACTATGCAGCCATAAAAAGGAACAAGATCATGTCCTTTGCAGGGACATGGATAGAGCTGGAAGCCATTGTCTTCAGCAAACTAACGCAAGAACAGAAAACCAAACACTGAATGTTGTCACTTAGAAGTGAGGGCTGAACAATGAGAACACATGGACATAGGGAGGGGAACAACACACACTGGGGCCTGTCAGAGGGTGGGGTTGGGGGAGGGAGAGCATCAGGAAAAATAGCTAACGCATTCTGGGCTTAATACCTAGGTGATGGGTTGATAGGTGCAGCAAGCCACCATGGCACACGTTTACCTATGTAACAAACCTGCAAGTCCTACACATGTACCCCAGAACGTAAAATAAAAATAAAAAATTTAAAACAGATATAAAGAGGAGATGGTGAAAGGGGATGAAAAGGTTAAAGAATATGGAGAATAGACCCATAAGTAGGTAAAATAAATGACTAATAGACTAATAGTTCCAGAAGGCAAGAACAGAATTGAGAGATGAGGAGAGGCGTAAACTATGGACTTTAGTTAATAAATATCAATATTGGCTCATCAATTGTAACAAAAGCCTCACACTAATGTAAGATGTAGGATATATAAGATAAGATAATAGCAGAAACTGTGTGGGCAGACGAAGGGGGTATATGGGAACCTATCTGATCTTTTTATCACAATTTTTCTGTAAACCTAAAACTGCTCCAAAAAAGTTATTAAAATAAATAAGTAAACAAATTGTGCAATGGAAAAAAACAACAACAACAAAAATATTTTCCTTTTTTTTCACTTTTGCCACACAGTATTTTTTCACCTTTGTGTAACCTAATACAGAGAGTAATATCCCATCATATTGACAGCTTCCACCCACATTCAATGGGAGAATAAACAGGAACAGTATGCTGGGGGTCAGGGCAAGGGTTTTGAGATCATCTTACAATTCTGTTTACCACAGGGGTGAAGGGCACAGAAGTATAGTGATATTTGATTATCTATATCCTGTCACTTTAGTATAAAATTACTTGATTCAAGTTTTAATAAATTTTTACCAATGCTAATGTTTTCAATTTGGCTTGCTTAAATAATTCACCATTCAAAACTTTTCTACTTTCAACATCTAAAACTGAAGACTACTTTTTTATAGCTGATGTCAGTGAAAAATCTATTAATATAATTATTAATCATACTTTTCCAAAACTTTTCCAACTGTACTGTTTTCCTTGAAATAGAACATCCATTGTCTTACATATTACATTTGAAGTTTTCACCTGTTACAAACCGTGTAAGACTTTACATTTTGTCTAATTCTTTACATAATCTTGACCAGAAATTGGATTTTTAAACCTATTAGGCTCAATTCAACAGACAAAATTCATCTTTATAAACATATATTGCATACTTTATTAGCTAGTCAGTTTGCCAGGATATAAAACTGAAAAAGATTATTCTGTTCTCAAATAGTTTGTGAAAAATTCCCTGATGATACGTTAGGATAATTTTTAATATTTTGTCTGGATGTCTTCTAAGGTCTGATGCAATATGTGTGATGTCTTCTCTAATAACACTTATACAGTTTTGATTCTCTGGACACCAACTGGGTGTTCAACAATTCAATTCAATTGTGCCTCTAATTTACTGGAGTTAGTGCAGATCCCACAGGTTGATGGCTCAGTCTTGCAAGATTGCCCCCTACTTCAGATGCCAGTTGCAAGCCTCAAGCTTCCTGTATTTCTGATCAACCGGCTAAAAATTGCAGGCGCCCACGACATCTTACACAGGTTTAATAAATTGCTGTAATGTCTCATAGAACTCAAAAGAATGCTACTTACTATTACCAGTTTATTTTGATGGATGCAACTCAAAAACAGCCAAAGGGAGGAGATATGCAGGGCAAGTATGGGACAAGGGGCAGGAGCTTCCATGCTCTCTCCAGGCGTGCCACTCTCCGAGTACCTCCATGTGTTCACCAACATGGAAGCTCCACAAACCCCAGCATTTAGGGATTTTAATGGAAAGTTATTACTTACGCATGATTGATTGGCCATTGGCAGAAAGTTCAAGGTGGGGCTGAGAGTTCCAAACTTCTAATCAAGGCTTGGTATTTTTCTGGCAACCAGCTCTCTCATCCTGAAGCTATCTAGGGGCCCACAAAGAGTCACCTGATTAGTACAAAAGATACTTCCATCATCTTTAACACTCAGGAAATTCCAAAAGCTTTAGGAGCTCCATGCCAGAAACAGGGGACAAAGACCAAATATCTATGTTACCACTCGGGGTAATGTAACTACCAATTCAGAAATTACCACTGTACAACATAATTTAAATTACTTCGGAAAGAAACACATGGCTACTTTAAAGTTAACTGAAGCCTATTTGCTAACTTAAAGAACATATCACATTTTCTTGACATTTGCCCCAACTGAGTTGGTTTGTCCATGTTAAGTTTTTTTCTCTTTCTGCAGACTTAAGTGTTTTGGCTGCATTTGTCTCAGCCCATTTATAAAACATTAGATGAAATGTTTTATCTAATGCTCCTAGCACTAATCCTTAGGGAACTCTGATTAAAAGTTTTCTATTTAGAAAAAAATACATAGTTATGATTAAATTTGCCTTTTTTTAAAAAAAGTAGAAATGTCTCTCAAGTACCCAGTGAAACATTTTTAAAGTTTTTTAATGGAATTTTGTTTATAAATTAAGAAAATAAGTGTAAGTAATTTCTACTAGTTTTCTTTCTCTTTGATTTTTTTTTCTCTTAGTCAGAGATTATTTAGGAATGTATGTTCCCCTTGAAATACTGCTGGATTGCTCCCCACTGCACCATTTTATTGTAGAAGTGAGATTCACTCACTCTAGAATAATCCTTAAGAACCGTTCTTTGCCTATTTATATTTACCAATTTCTTTTAAAGAACCCTCTTCAAAAAAGTTATTTTCAGTTTACTCATTAATTTATTGGTTTCCTTTGAGTTTACAATATGTATCTTTACTTAATCACTTTTGAATGATATTATGCCACTTCCTATATAGTACAACCACCTTTACAACAGTGTACTTCCAGTTCTTTCTGCCGTCACTGTTACTGTTGTCATACATGTCATTTTTACTTATGTCTTAAACCTCACAACATATTGTGATTATTTTTGTTCTAGATAGTGACTTTTCTTTTACAGCAATTACGAATTAGGAAAAAGTGGGCGGGTTGCTTGAGGACAGTAGTTTGACAGCTAGGAGTTTGAGACCCACCTGGGCAGCAGAGTGAGGTTCCTGTCTTTACAAAAATAAAGAAAAGAATAAATAGCTGGGCTGCACCTAGCTTCTCAAAAGGCTGAGGTGAAACAATCACTTGTGCCCAGGAGTTTGAGGTTGCAGTGACCTATGATTGTACCACTGCACTCCAGTCTGGATGACAGAGTGAGACCTTGTCTCTTAATACACACACACGCACATACACACACACACGAAATATTTTTCTTATTTACCCTATTTTTACTTTTCCGATCCTCTTCATTTCTTTCTGTAGATCCAGGTTCTGTTCAGTGTCATACTCTTTCTGCTTAAAGATCTGCCTTTCACATTTTTTAAAACATGGGTTTCCTTTACAGAGGTTACTGATTTCTCCTGTAGTCTGACAAAAATAAAATGTTTCATGTGTTTCCTCTCCTTTTGGAGAGGTTTGGCTTTTTTTGTTACCCAGGTTACTCGGTGGCTTTACAACTTCAGGTCTCTGATACACTCGAGGAAATTTATGAATATTATCTGGCTTTTTTCACATTGTTACACAAAGGCCAGGTCCTTTGAAGTTTTCAGCATCCAATGCAGAAGCAGAAGTCCCCTCACAATTCACTCCTTCAGTGATTGTATGCTGTATTGTCAATGTAAACGTCGTGAAAAAAATCTCCTTGTTATTTCATGAATTTAACCCTCTTTTCTGAACTGGGTAAAGACTCCTTCTTTCACTGAATTTGCCTTAATACCAAGCTACATCTGTAATCTTTATAAATACTGAATACATGCTTATTGAAAGTTGCAGAGCAAACTAGTTTTTCTCCCCATTTCATCCTAACTGTATACATAATATTTTGAAATCTACCATTACTATAAAGTAGAAGCATTTTTATATTTATTAAATCTTTGCATCTTTTCTCTACCTTATTAAATGAAGATGTATTAAAGAAAGCATGTTTTAACTTTAGTCATTTAAAATATAGCTATTACATATTTGCTGTTTTATAGGCATTGAGGAAGATGTTCATGAGAGCACTGTCTTAATGACAAAATTGGGTTTGGGGACTTTGGTATTTTATGAATTTAAAATGATAATCTTAGAATTATTGCCAAATAGAACTGCAGGAAGTATATTATGTTCAGTGCTGGACTGTTACAGGTTCTGAATTAATATTTATGAATATAAAATTCATCCATGATACTTGAGAAAGCTAAAATTGTTTGGATTTTCCTTCTACATACTGTTATTTCAGTTAAAATATAATTGACAAATAGATAATTTATAATTCTAATTCTAAAATACTGTAATTCTGTATTAGACAGAATAGGCTAAGATAAAATAGGCAGCAATTGTATTAACAAATATCCATAAAACCTCAGGTATTTGACATAGTAAAGGTTTATTGACTATTCACATCACAGCTAAATGCACTAATATCCTATCTCTTATTTCATGTATAGCAGATGACCTCTAAGGATTCCCTATAGGAGGAGTCCCCAGCCTCTGGGCAGTAGACTGGTACCGGTCTATGACCTGTTAGAAACCGGGCTGCACAGCAAGAGGTGAGCAGCAGATGAGCAAACATTACCACCTGAGCTCTACCTCCTGTCAACAGTAGCATTAGATTCTCATAGGAGCTGGAACCCTACTGTGAACTGTGTATGTGAGGGATCTAGATTGTGAGTTTCTTATGAGAATCTAATGCCTGATGATCTGTAGTGGAACAGTTTCATCCTGAAATCATTCCTTCTCATCCGTGGAAAAATTATCTTCCACAAAACCGGTCCCTGGTGCCAAAAAGATTGGGGATTGCGCTGTATAGAACAACAAAGGGCTGGAGGATTAGGTGGGATCTATTTTTCTTTCTTTTTTTCTTTTTTTTAGACAGAGTTTTGCTCTTGTTGCCCAGGCTGGAGTGCAATGGTGCGATCTCGGCTTACTGCAACCTCTGCCTCCTGGGTTCAAGCAATTCTCCTGCTTCAGCCTCTGAGAACCTGGGATTACAGGTGCCTACCACCACGCCCAGCTAATTTTTTGTATTTTTAGTAGAGATGGGGGGCTGGGCTGGTCTCGAACTCCTGACCTCAGGTGATCTACCTGCCTCGGCCTCTCAAAGTGCTGGGATTACAGGTGTGAGCCACCGCACCCAGTCCTATTTTTCTTTTTCTTTTAATAACTTTATCGAGATATTATTCACATACCCTACAATTCATCCATTTAAAGTGTACAATTCACTGATTTATAGTTGTGCAATCATTAATCTAATTTCAGAACATTTTCATTCCCTTAAAAGAAACTATATGTGTTGGCTTCATTCTGCCCCCGTCCCCTCCTCTTATCCCTAAGCAATCACTAATCTACTTTCTATCTTTATGATTTACCTATTCTGGACATTTCATGTAAATGAAATTGCACAATATGATTTCATACCTTTTATGAATTTTCTTTCACTTAGCATAATGTTTTCAAGGTTCATTGATGTTGTATCATGTATAACTACTTCATTCCTTTTTATTGCTGTATAATATTCCATTGTATAAATATACCACCTTTTCCATATCCATTCATTAGCTGACGGACATTTGAGTTGTTTATGCTTTTTGGCTATTATGAACAATGCAGCAATGAATATTTGTGTGTAAGTTTTGTGTAGATATGTGTTTTTATTATAATTAAGGGTGGAATTGCTGGGGCATATGGTAACCCTATTCTTAAATTTGGAGGCAAAGTTACCACCAAACTGTCAGCACTATTTTACATTTCCACCAGCAATGAATAAAGGTTCCTGTTTCTCCACATCCTCACCAAAATTTCTTCTTGCCTTTTTTATTAAAGCCATCATAGTGGGTGTGAAGTAATAGCTTATTGTGGGCTTGATTTGCGTTTTCATAATGAGTAATGATAGTAATGATTTGGATGTCTTTTCATGCGATCATTGTCCATCTGTGTATCTTCTTTGGAGAAACGCCTCTTCAAATCCTTTGTCTATTTATCTAATTGGGATTTTTGTCTTTTAAAGTATTGAGTTATAAGAGTTCTTTTTAAATTCTGGATACAAGTCACTTAGTAGATATATGTCTTGCAAATCTTTTATGCTATTCTGTGAGTAGTCTCTTCACTTTCTTGATGATATACTTTGATGCCCAAAAGTTTTCAACCTTAATGAAGTCGAATTCTATTTTTGCTTTTCTTGCTGTTGCTTTTTGTATTCTATGTGAGAAATTTTGGCCTAACTCGTGGTCAAAGATTTACTCCTATGCTTTCTTCCAAGAAACATACAATTTTAGCTCTTACATTTAGATTTATGACTCATTCTGAATCATTTTTTTTGGTATGGTGTGAAGTAGGGGTACAAACTTATTTTTTTTGTATTTGAATATTTAGTTGTTTCAGTACCATATATTCATTGAACTGTCTTCATATTCTTTTCAAAATCTATTGACCATAAGGGTAAAGGCTTATTTCCATACTCTGAATTCTGTCCTATTGATCTATATGTCTATTATTACCAGTACTACACTGTCTTGATTATTGTTACTTTGTAGTGAATTTGAAATTTAGAACTGTGAATTCTCCATTTTGTGCTTCTTTTCAGTACTCTTTTGGATATTCTGGGTCCCTTGGATTTTCATATTAATTTTAAGATCGGCTTGTCAAAATTTGCAAAAAAGTCAGGTGAGATTTTGAAAGGGATTACATTCAGTCTATAGAATACTCTTGGGAATATTGACATGTAAAAATATGATAAGTCTTCTGAACAATGAACATAAGATGGTTTTCCATTAATTTAGGCCTTTTGTTTCTTAAACAATGTTTTGTAGTTTTCAGTGTAAATTTCTTGCACTTCTTTCATCAAATTCGTTCGTAAGTTATTCGTCTTGGTGCTATTGTAAATTTAATTATTTTTAAATTGTATTTTCAGATTGTTCATTGCAAGTATATAGAATATGATGATTTTTGCATATTTATCTTCTATCCTGCAACCTTGCTGAATTCATTTATTAGCCATAAATTTTTTAGTGGATTCCTTAGAATTTTCTAAATACAAGATTATGTCATCTGCAAATAAAAATAGTTTTATTCTTTTTTCCCAGCCTGGATTTCTTTTATTTCTATTTCTTATCTATTTGCTCTGTCTAGAACTTTCTGTAAAATGTTCAATAGAAGTGGTGAAAGAGACATCTTTGTCTTATTCCTGATCATATGGGAAAAGTACTCAGTAATTCATCTTTAACATGTTAGCAGTAGATTATGTGTTGATGCTCTTTATCAAATTGGGAAAGTTTCCTTCTATTCCTAGTTTAGTAAGCATTTTTATTATAAATATGTTGGCGTTTGTCAAATGCTTTTTCTACATCTATTCAGGGTGATCATGTGGTTTTTGTTCTTTATTTTATTAATATGATGTATTGCATCAATTGATTTTTGCATTTTAAACTAACCTTGCGTTACTGGGAAAAATCTCACTTGGCTATGATGTATAATCCTTTTTACCTATCTAGCCAGATTCAGTTTGCTAATATTTTGTTGATAATTTTTACATTTGTGGATCTCACTCACCTGTTTATTTTTTTATATATTTTACATTGATAACTAGATGTCTTAGATAATAACATCATAGCAACTCTGGATACTGACTTCTCCACCTTGCTATTGTTATTGTTGTTTAGTTTTTGTGTATTTGTTTTGTGATTCAGCTGAAATAACTTTGTGAAGTCTTTCTATGCAGGATGTTTTTAAGGGCCAGGCCTAAAAGTTACATACATCACTTTTGCCCCAATCCCAAAAGGTCAGAATTTGGACATGTGGTCCACACCTAACTCTAAGAGAAGCTAGGAAATGTAGACAAGCACAGTGTTACTTGGTGAGCACCAGAAGTCTCTACCATCATTCAAACTTCTAGTTATCAAGTATCTCTTTTCCACATTCAACGTACCTTGTTGTCCAAGGAGTTCAATCATAAATCACTGAATTCCAAGTTGAAGAACTCTCAAGTCAGGAAATGCATCCACTTGGCCTAGTGACATAGCAACTAAAAAGACAAGGTGTCCCCACACCCCATCTGCATCCATACATGCCCCTAACCTAAATGCTGGGGCAGGGGAAAGAAAAATATATCTACCATTAATAAAATGGAAGGCTGGATGACATACAAAGATCACTTAACTTTCTATGAGATATTGGTCAAAGGACACAAAATGTCAGCTAAATAAGAGGAATAATTTCAACAGCATGAGACTACAGTTAATAACAATGTATTGTATTTGAAAATCTCTAAGAGTCAATTTTAAGTGTTTTCACTACAAAAAAAATAAGTATGTGAGGTAATGCTTGTTAATTAGCTCAGTTGAACCATTCCACAGTGTATACATATTTCAAAATGTGTTGTATAAGGCAAGTATATATAAATTTTATTTGTCAATTTAAAAAGTAACTTGTCTACAGAAATACTAGAATCCTTTAGGACTGATAATTTGTGAAGTTTTTCCGCTCTGGCAGTGAGGGAAGTCTCCAGAAACTCATTCATGCTCTGCTCTCCGAGCGTGAATTTTTCTCTTTACTTTTCTCTTTACTTTGTTAAACGTTTACTAATATAAAATGGAGCCACACTGGTTCCTTTCTGTAAAGGGAGAGAAGAGTAAAGATGGGCTTTCTGAGTTTATTATTATTATTATCATTTTGTTGATATCTTCGGTGGTACTTTTATGTTTGTGCTACTGTGGTTAGAAACACCACTGGATTACATCCTAGCTTTGAACCTGATTTTGGGACCTGTTGTAATTTCTGGTTTTAGCTTTACTACTGGAGAAATTATTTGCTTTGAGAAGTTAAAAGTGTTATTAACTCCCAACTTATTAAGATCTTTTAGATTTTATTATTTCTTGAGATAATAGCTTCTATTTCTTTTATTTTTATTTCTAATGTATTTCCTTTCTCTCTGGGCATAAGATCTTCACCACCATCAATAAAAATAATTATCCAGATGGAAGTTTTTTATTTATTAGAACTAGGAGGCCATTTGAATGCTAAGTTTTCTCTATACAGAGATCATTAAGATTTTAATTTGGATGAAAAATTTTAAGTAAAATTTCAAAGCAAAGCTTCTAATCCAGTCTGCTAAATGGGATTACAGAGAATTACATCCTTGGTAAATGGGAGCGGAAATTCAGGTTGAGTCAGTACTTAACGTGGTTCAAACTGAATCTGAACCCAGAATGCCAGAGGAACAGTTGCTATAATAATTTCTATAAAGTCTACAAAAGGTAGTTAAGGATGCTGAAAACTGACCTTAGCAGTAGCATTTCTTTACTCTTCACTTCCACAGACCTAACTCCCCTGCACTCTGCGTTAGCCTCCTGGAACTACTTTCACCTCCTTAAAAATTGCCCCCTTTGCTCCTCTTGATGCTTCTGCACATGCTCCCTCTGGGTGATATGCTGCCATTGATGCTGTGGCTGATGGTCCTGCATCCCAGCCTGAACACCTATCCTTGAAATTTCATGGTCTTTGTCTCTACTTGCAGTCAGTTATAAATTCTGTGTGGATTGAGACCAACTGTGTTTTCTCTTCCCAGCAGCTGTAACCTCACATGTTCCCCGCCACTGGTGCTGTGCTAGAAAGCAATCATAGATGCTTTAAAAAGAGTTGTCATATGAATAAAACCTCACCCACTTCTCAGTTTTGCTTGAGTTATGGATCTTGAAGTTAGTTATTTGCTATTTAGAGATTTTGATACTACACTGTCATTATTCATTTCAGACTTTTTTCAGAAATATTAAAGTCAATATTTCTGTGAAAATTGAAAAAATCTTTGATTAGATTTCTATTAATTTTGAATAAAATGCTACATTAATGAATGAATGTTTTGATCGTTTATAAACACAAAATAATACAATAGTAATTTAAGTGATATACAATAATAATGTAAGTGATATTCTTTAAGGTTTGATCTAAGGACACAAATATATGTATTAAACATTGAATAAAAATAAGGATGACAGGATACTAAATCCATCGCTTCATTCCTCTTTTTTTATTTTTTGAGACAGGGTCTTTCTCTGTCACCCAGGCTGGAGTGCAGTGGAGCTATCACAGCCCACTGCAGCCTTTCCCTCCCTGGGATCAAGTGATCCTCCCAACTCAGTTGCCAGAGTAAGCTTGGACTACAGGTGCATGCCACCATGCCTGGCTAACTTTTGTATTTTTTGTAGAGACAGGTGTCTCACTATGTTGCCCAGGCTGATCTTGAACTCCTGTGCTTCAAGCAGTCTGCCCACTTCAGTCTCCCAAAGTGCTGGGATTACACCTGTGAGCCACCGTGTCCAGTCTTCATTCCTTTTTTATATACATAGATTGTTATAGTCAATTCATCAGAATGAACTATAGTCATAGGAAAATATTGGTATATAGTTTCTTGATAAACAATGCTTGTTATTATGCTAAACCTATTGCAAAATCTATAGTGGTTTTTCACATGTTGCTTTCATGGTTTGCAAACCAAACACAAATGAACTATTAGAACCACTAATTATCTTGTCTGTTAGTGAAGATATTGGAATGGAAAAGAAATTATTTTGAGTTTCAAAGGCAAATAATATACTCCGAAGACAATGATTATTTTTCTCATTTAAAATGTACATTGATATGGTTTGGCTTTGTCCACACCAAAATCTCATCTTGAATTGTAACTCCCACAATTCCCACGTGTTGTGGGAGGAACCTGGTGGGAAGTGATTGAATCATGGGGGTGGGTCTTTCTCATGCTGTTCTCGTGATAGTGAGTGGGTCTCACAAGATCTGATGGTTTTAAAAATGGGAGTTTCCCTGCACAAGCCCTCTTGTCTGCTGCCATGTGAGATGTGCCTTCACCTTCCACCATAATTGTGAGGCCTCTCAGCCACGTGGAACTCTAAGTCCAATAAATCTCTCTTTTTTTTTTTCTAAACTGCCTAGTCTTGGATATGTCTTTATCAGCAGCATAAAAACGGTCTAATACATACAGGTTCCATTAGAATTATTCAAGGAATAAAGCAAAAAAAAACATAAAATGACTGAGTTACTGGAAAATGGGACTACTCATGGCAGAATCTATTGTAACAAAACACATCTTTGTCAAAATTGTCATTTCATTTGGGATCTCTTTTTCAATTCTTGAGGCAAAAACAAGATAATTTATAGGTATAGTTTAATTTGCAGTCTAGGGAGACTTGGTATATAACTCTAGCCATAAGAGATTTTCATTTCCAAACCTAACATTTCTGGCAGTTCTGGGCTTCACTTTTCGGAGGGAAATCAATAAATCAAATTTTAATCAGTATTTATTGAGTACCTACTAACATAGTCGCTATGGTAAGGAAAGGTCTGGGTGAAGAAATGACAGAAGTTTATGAGATATTCTTGCTGATTTAAAGAAGTTTTTATGCAGAATACACACACATACACACACACATGCATGCACACACACATACCAACCCAAACACACTGTCACACACAAATAAATAAGTTTATTATCGTTGAGCTTGGCCAGTTCATAAAGGATTGGTCTGAGTGGAAAGACTAATGAGAACTACAACATCCTTGGTTTACAGATATTTCCATCTTGTGTTATACAGAGCTAGCAAACAAGTATCTAAGAATAAAAGTGGGTGAATAGATGCCGTTCCTCCTTGAAGCATACCTGAATTTTGTGCTCTGTCTACCTGGAGGAGAGAGACGAGTGAGGATTCTGCCAGGCCAGATAAACATAAACCAGTGTCTCACAACCTTTTATCCCCTGGAATAATCCTAACTCGTATTTCTCTCTGCTGCCATAAAAGACAATTCTTTGTTGAGAGTCAGTTATGTAACTAGTGAGAAATCCCTAAGTAGTGACTTGGATCTGTTACAGAGGAAAAAAACAAAACAAAACAAAAAACAGAAGAAGAATCTAGAGGATGATAAACACAGGATATGGTGTTCTATGCTATGTTCAGGAAGCAGGCTGGAGCTGAGATAGATTGAATACTCCGGGACTTACTTATATAATACCTAATTGCGATAAGTATTCATCGTATGACTCTAGGGAGAGGCGAAGTCAATAAGTATTCATCGTATGACTCTAGGGAGAGGAGAAGTATGGCTTACCCTTTAAAAGATCATTCTAAGCAATTTTGTAGAGAGTAGACTACAGGGAGGTCGGTTGGGAGGCCTGGACTACAGTAGTAGTGGAAATATGGGGCAAAGTGGTTGGATTTGGGACATTCTGAAGCTAGACTCTAAACATCTTGCTAATAGATTGGATGTCAATGGAGAGAAGGATAATCAGTAATCTCTGTTTTGTGCTTGATCAACTGAGCGAATGTTAGTTTCATTCTCTGAAATGATCCCCAACGAGAGAGAGGAAGAGGTAAAATGTTTTGTATAAAATATTAAGGTTATATTTTGCATTTTACATTTCCAAAATAGAATTAATTTGGCCAAAAAATGATCATGTTCAATGGAGTGAGTCAGACCAACTTGCATAATTCTAACATAATTTGAATACTCATCTGTTATTTTTCTTTTGGCTGGAGGTTATTGTTGGTGGTGGTGGTTTGACAGAAAAATTGCAGACTTTTTGGCCAACTATGAGAAGGAAAAATTGACACACAAAAAATCTGGTTTATTGAGTGATTTCTAGAAATGAAAGGTATTTCTATTTTCCTAAAATGTGAATTTATATTTGTTCTTTGTCCACCACTGAATGAGATTGGATACTTTTTGAGAGGAAATGATAAAAAACTATTTTTACTTTTATGGGGCCCCTTTCTTGAAGTTACCTTGGAAGTCATCTACCGTGAATCTTGATTTTATAGTAAGAGAAAACTGAGCTTTATAAATACCAAATGAATTTTAAGAAGATCTTACATATTTAATCAGTCAGCACAGACCTTGAGCTTAAGAGATTTCGGTAGGGTTTTTCCGTTGTTTCGTTTTTGTGTGTGTGTGTGTGTGTATTTTTTTTCCCTATCATGACGCAGAAAATCACAATCATTATTTACAAAATTAAACACTTTTAGTGTATAGTTATATCAAGTGTAACAAATCAATATCAAGTATCAAAATCATTAAATGAATTTGTGTGGACTCAAATAAAGGCTTCCACAATATAAATGAAATGCTCTGTTTACCCTGCCTTGAGTATTTCTAACTATATAGTTATCTTGAGAGGGCTTAGTGAAATGCCTCTGATATTCAAATGGCCTTTGAAATATTGATTATACGATCTACAATAATAGTTTGTATTGCATGTACTAAGCATTTTTTCTTTCTTTCTTTTTTTTTTTTTTTTTTTTTTTTTTTTTGAGATGGAGTCTTGCTCTGTCACCCAGGCTGGAGTGTAGTGGCACTATCTTGGCTCACTGCAACTTCTGGTGCTTGACTCTCGGGTTCAAGCGATTCTCCTGCCTCGGCCTCCTGAGTAGCTGAGATTACAGGTGCACGCCACCACGCCCAGATAATTTGTGTAGAGATGGGGTTTCACTATATTGGTCAGGCTGGTCTCGAACTCCCGACCTTATGATCCACCCACCTCGGCCTCCCAAAATGCTGGGATTACAGTCATGAACCACCGTGCCCGGCTGTACTAAGCATTTTTATAGTCATTTTCTTGTTGCATATTTACAGCCACCTTATGAGCCTGGTACTATTATTACCGCATTTTAAAAAATGCATAAACAGGTTGAGAGGAAAGATAATTGCCTCAAACCATAAGGGGGTAAGCAGCCCGTCCAGGACTTAAACCCCAGTCAGGCTGACACCAACCCCATGCTGCTGTCTACTCTCCTCTGCCATTTTAGTAGTTGGTAACCCAATAAATGTATCACAATCATGTGACTAAATTCTTACAGAAAGTAGAACATATTATAATGAAGACAGAGAGGCATTAGGTAAGGAACAGAAAGTGCCTAAGTAAAAATTCTAAAAAGTGCTATAAGATATACAAATTATTTTAACCTTTTTACACACAAATTGCAAGAATTATCATTAGTATATATTCCTGAAAATTTTAGCAATTTGATTTCCTGTCACATTATACATTATATGGAATGAAATATGATGTATTATAAAATGTATAAGACATAAGCTTAACTCATGTCTCAAAGAATAGTTATAATCCTCTTTATTAAACACAACTTTGATAGAGGTTTCCTGGGTTAAGCTTTTGATTATAATACATGTATTTTAAAACATAATATAGACTCTCCACATTGGTTTGATTGCTAAAATATTTTTTAAACCAAAACATGTAAAATTTTAGCAATTTTTCTTTGCTTCTTCCAAATGTTCCTGTTAAGTTTTAGTGTGTTAGGCCAAAGGATATTTATAATGATATGAAAAGCCTTAACATATGTTTTTGCAGTCCATGATATTTGCCCAAGGATCTTCCGTTTAGAATACAATTTTAAGATGTACCAATATGTTTTAAAGGCCTTATCTGTAAAAACCCAAAACATAATTCAATTCTAAATTTCTCCACTCTTTCATCCTCTACATTTTTTTTTGTCAGTTTATTACTCTGTAGACTAAAAATCTGTAATGGTTCCTCATTGCCCCAAACTAAATATGTAACAATAGCTATCAACTATTGGAATATCTGCTGTGTGCTGGGCCCTTTAGTACATTACCTCTCATCCTTCCAATCACCTGCTATATATAGAGACAGGAAAACTGGAGCACCGGGAGCTGACCTTAAAACCCATGTCTATTTGATTTGAAAATCTTGTATTCTTTCCACTAGAAATGATGATACCTCCTATTTAGTAAATGCCTACCATGTTCTAGGCACTATACTCAGGAGTTTGGGTTCAAATCCTGGCTCTACCACTCCCAACCCATGTGTTCTTGGGATCATTACTAAAACTTTCTTTGCCTCAGTTTTCTTATCTATAAAATTAGGTCAATAATAATAATAAGAGTACCTTATGGGATTTTTGGGAGGATAAAATGAATAATCTATATAAAGAATTTAGTACACAACCTAGTAAATACAAATACATATTAGTTATCATTATTTTTATTAGGAAATACTTCAGATATACAAAAACCTATAATGATAATAAATATCAAAGACACAATGAAATTTAAAGGATAGAACATTATAAATACAATTGAAGTACATGTTATTTTGTAGCTCAGTATTTATCCTTCTCATGCATGCTTTTGTTCTTTCATTATAGATGTATATATTATTTTACAGATGTCTATATTATAAAGCAATATAAATATTTTCAAATTTTTTAATGGATGAGACCAACTGCATTTTTTCTGTAACCTGCTTTTTATGATAAATATGACACTTGCAAAAGCCATCATAATTGATAAATGAAGCTCTAGTTCATTTATTTTCACTGCTATACACTATTTATGAATGAAACTGCAGTGAAACTAGCAGAAGTCCATTGTAGGAATGAAACTACAGTTCATTCATCCACGCTCTAATTGATGTATATTTAGGTGTGTTTTAAAACTTTTACTATTTCATAAACTGCTATAGCATAATAAACGATGATAAAAGTAATATAAAACACTTTCTAATGCTTACTTCTCAGGCAATGATTTACATATGTTGAATCATTTAATCTCATAAAATCTCATAGTAAGAACTATTATTATCTACAATGTACAGATGAAGAAAGTGGGTCAACTTGACACAGCTGGTACATGGTGTTCCTGGAAATAAAAATAAGGTAATGAGGCCAAGATGTAGCTGTCTTAACCACATGTGCCTTTGGGCACACATATATGCAAGAGTGTCTAGGACCGGCTCTCCATCTTGTCTGCACATTAGAATCATCCGGACACTTAAATATAATGACTCATGCCTAAACCTCTCTCCAGATAAATGGACTCAAAATAGCTGGGGATCAAGTCTAGACATAAATATTGTTTAATCTGATTTTTAATTAAACTTCTTTTTCTGAGATAATTGTAAATTTGCATGTTGTTGTAATACTATTTACCATTTACCCAGTTTGCCCCAGGGGTACCATCTTGCAAAACCATAGTACAACATCACATCCAGGGTTGACATTAGTACAGTCAAGATCCTGAACATTTCTGTCACCACAATGATCCCTCCTGTTGCCCATTTGTATCCACACCCATTTCCCTCCTGCTCATCCCCTCCTTAACCCCTGACAATCAGTAATCCGTTCCATATTTCTGTAATTTTGTCATTTCAGGAACGTTATAACATTCTATATAAATGGAAAGTGAATTCCAAAAGGTTGCGTACTATATAATGGAATTCCCTTATATAGGATTATATTATAGGATTCTGTTACACAGTATGGGATCCCATTATATAGGATTTCATTATATATATCTTTTTGGGATTGACCTTTTTTATCTATCAAAATTCTCTGAAGATTCATCTAGGCTGTTGCATGTATAAATATTTCACTTCATTTATAGCTTATAGTAGACCATGGCATGTAAGTACCACAGTTTGTTTAAACATTCACCTGTTGAAGGACATCTGGATTGTTTTCAGGTTTTTTTGGCTATTAAATATAAGCTTCTGTGAATATTTATTTACAAATTTTTGTTTGAATGTATGTTTGCATTTCTCTGGAATAAACACCAAGGAATGCAATTACTAGGCCATATCACATCCTGACTTTTTCCTGTCTTTTAAGGAAATTGTGTTAACTGGCCAACACCTCTCTCTTTGATCACCCTTAAAGGTCAAAAGGTCAGTGTCTATCTCAAAGTAACATTACTTTTTATCTCCAATGATGATTTTACCACCAATATTTTTAATTTTGATATGAATATTATTTCTAAGAAATTGGAGATCACAAAATAGCTACAGGTTAAATATTGCTGACATCATTTAATAAAAGCCAAAAAAAAAAAAAACCCAGAAAACAGTTTAAGGTTTTCTAATCTGCAAAGCACCCTACAAGAAATTAATATCTGTATGCAACCATCTCACTAGCTTTGTTTACAAGACATGGCATGTGAGACAGAAAACACTTCAAATATTTAAACATTTCTAAAACCAAATTCAAAGAAGCATACTTTTCTAATGAGATGTTCATTGACTTGAAACCAAAGTAACAAGAATGCTTTGAAGAAAAAATACCCAACAATTTGTATAGTAAACTGGATATAGTGTTCCATTTAAACTCATAGAACCCCATGAAAAAATTAACCAAGTAAGACTGGATGATATCCACATCCTAGAGGCATGTTTCTTATTTATTAGAAATTTGACTAAACCATCAATATGGCCACCTTTATTCTCAGATATTTTTAGGATACTAGAGCCAATGAATATAATGGTCTATTAAGGAGAATATGTTTAAATAATCACAGAAATTAAATATCTTATCCCATTATTATTTAAAAAGTTGTATGTGTCTATATTTATACCAAAACATTTCCTATTAAACATATATGTATATATTATAACTTTTGTTATTAGCTTTGTTTTTTCCTACCTGCTGCAACCGGAAATTTCTCTGCTTCCTTGAGACAGAAACATAATTGTGTATCTGTTGGACAAATATTATTTTCCTTTTTTAACAAAACTTTTTGATAGAAGAGCTTTATGTTGGCACCATTTTAATGAATTCAATACATTCATTAAAGAAGTGGTAAGTCTAATAATATATTTGCTTCTGTGCATTATTTTTCTCTAAATTTTGGGCTACTTGTCTTTATATACTGTTTCAAAACCTAGACACTCAAGTGTGTCATTTTCCACTGCAATTAATCACTTGGTTTTGAGCTGCTCTAAGAACTGAATTTCGCCAAAATAATTGTGAGTATGAACTTTCCTGTTTGTGAGCTTCTTGAACAAGTTAGCGTATTTTCCCTTCAACAACTGTCACCATCTGACAATTTGCTGTTATAGCTAGACTAACATTAAGATTTAATTATCTAACTCTGGGCTCAGTGAAGGTCAGACATATTTAGACAGTTTTCCACAGAAAAGTTTGAAGTTAATACCCTGAATTTCCTTGAATTGCATTTAATAACTTCTAGATTAAAACCGCAAATAGTAGAATCAAATAAACAGACTCATGGCATAGGTCCTGAGAGATGGGAAACTGGAGAAAGAGGTCCAGATGAGATTATTTCCTCTGAAAGTACTAGTTCCTATTGTATTAGAGGAGAGAAGATCTAGATAAATATTCATATAACTCAGTTTTCTGCATTGCACATTACAGAAAGTCTACAGAGAACTCTCTGGGAGAGTGAGTCAGAAACCAAAATCAATCTGGGACAATATATCATTTATTTTCATACTGGAATGGCTTTCAAATCGTCTTTTATTGTTGTTAATGACACGTTTCTTCTATGTAACAGTCTCTGAATCAAACTAAGAAAAGGCATAAATATACTGATGAGGTTTATTTAACCCATGTCTAAATAATCGGAACAAATCACTAATGGCATTTAAAGTATTCCAAAATGCTTGTTACTTCAACTTGTTCTCTCTATACCACTTCACATGGCTATTTTTCTGATACTTACTTCTTTTGTTGCCTTATCCAATCACAATCAGGATTAATGCTTGGGAAACTGAGAAGTGACCCAAATTTATTATAGGCAATTATTTTTCCACTTCTGCCTATCTGTCCCTGTAAACTTTCCCCTCATCATCTGATGCCTAATGTATTGAAGACCCCATCCTCCTATCTTCATCTCTTCCTTCCCCACCAAAGAAACAGTTTTTTTCCTTTTTTTTTTTTTTTTTTTTGAGACAGAGTTTTGCTCTTGTTGCCCAGGCTGGAGTGCAATGGCACGATCTTGGCTCATAGCAACCTCTACTTCCTTGGTTGAAGCGATTCTCCTGCCTCAGCCTCCCGAGTAGCTGGGATTATGGGCATGCACCACCAAGCCCAGCTAATGTTGCATTTTTAGTAGAGACAAGGTTTCTCCATGTTTGCCAGGCTGGTCTTGAACTCCTGACCTCAGGTGATCACCGGCCTCAGCCTCCCAAAGTGGTGGGATTACAGGTGTGAGCCACCACACCCAACCAAGAAACAATTAAAAAAAAAAAAAACCCTATTCTCTGATCATTCACAGTAAGTTATAAATAGCTCATAAAATTACTAAACATATACAAAAACAAATCACGTTTTACAAAGAGGGCAAAATGGTCTAGACTTAACATATAGAAAGCAAGTCAATTTTTTCTCCAACTACAAATGACTGATATGTTAAATTAGTTTTACCATTTTTTTTTTTAAATCAGAGTCCGTTATCCAGAACTCACATAAGGAAAAGTTTAGACAAAATGGTAAACCCAAATCACCTACGCAAGATCTTTATGAATGGGTGTGATAGTCCTTTATGTGTAATGTTACTGAACTAGTAGCTGCAAAACCTTTGTCTATTTTCCATTTTCTGATCCCTCTTAGGAAGTAATAACACATTTTTGTAAGTCAATAGCTATCGCCATGATTCCCAAAATAGGGGCCTACTAGAGTATTTTACATTTTTTGAGTGACACCCAACTTCTTTATCTTTCAGATCTCAATATTTTGTTTTATGAAAGAATCAAAGTAAGAAATCTAAGCATATGAAAAAGCACTTGATTCCAAAGGAAGAGATCATTTTAGTTGTTCAAAGGCTTACATGCTTAATGCACTTTCTATTTGTTAATGAGACTTGTTCACATTATATAGCTTTCAATTAGTTGTTTTGAATTAATTTTTTATAGTCCATATAAAATTATAATATTACAAAAATAAAATCAACATGATTGAGGAGTCTGAAGGGCAGTGAGGTCACATATCCCAGCCTTGGTTTATTCAGAGATTGATTAACAGGTTGTGCCTTGGAGTTGGCTCATGTGCAAGAACTAAATCAATGTCATGGTTTTTCATGTTGAAATTTTAAGACACCATGATGACTTTAATTATATATATTAAATTTATCAAATATTATAGACAGCACACTTTACTATTTCTTTATAGAACATTGGTCAGCAGCTCTTTTCGAAAACCAGTCACCCATCAGAATTTTATTTACTACTTCTCCAAAGGATTTTCCAATACTCCTCCTACAGTTAAGTAAAGGCCATTTCTCTGGCATGTGTTTTCTAAAGTCCCTTAGCTTACTCAAACATTCTGAGAAAACAACAAAGATCCTGCTTTTCTAAGCAATACCAGACATAAAATTCCCCAAAGAGAAATAAATTGAGCATTTTATGCTGAACCAAGAATGTTCTCCTTCTCCTCTCTCCTTTTTTATATGTTATGCAAAATGAGCCAAATGATGGGGATTAGGAATGAGAAAAAGAAAATTAAGAAAGGAATGAGACAAAAATCAAGAAAGAGTCTAGTAGTGTATCACCAAAAAATAAGATATGTGTCAGGCAGCAAGGAGGGAAATTACAGAAACTAACTGAAGGCTGGAATAAGAAAATATGCATAGTTTTGTTCTTGATTTCCTATGTATAGGAGGAAATTATGGTCCTCTGTGAGAAGACAGGATATGAAGTTCACAGAGACACATAAATTCTTTCTTACAATCAATCCTACTTGTATTACGACTTTTACCTTTTGTGAAACTTTATGTCCTTGTTTTTTTTCTCTGTTGTGCATTTAGAAATTTGTATCAAGATAAAGAAAAAATAGGTAACTCATTAGAAGCAAGAAATTCATAGTGATTATTGTATGCTACATGAAAATAAACAGCATTGTCTTATCAAACAAGCTGAATAAAGATTGTGAAAAATGTCTGTAATAATACCTTTGCTCCAAGAATTTTAGTGCTAACTGCTGCAAGGAATACAAAATGGTGTAATACAGAGTGTACTCTCAAGGAACAAATTTATTTGAGGTGACACAAAGTCATAAATAATGTAAATATAATGAAAAAAACAGATTAGCAATAAGGAAAAGGCAGATTATATAGTGGATACATACTATGAGTGTATTCATTTATTCAACAACTATTTCCTGATTATCAGTAAACCTAAAATCAACTAGATTTTAGAGGTCCAAAGATTATTGTGAATTCTACAATTTAGGAAATCTGAGTAAGAGGATTTCCTTTTAGTAAGTTTTTATGTACGTTTGAATGGGATGTAGGAAAATATTCTTTCCTAAGTGGATGTAAATACGTTTGCTGAGTAAATGGTTATAAAGAAAATAATAAAGTCATCAAGTTTTCAGGATATAATGATAAATACCTTTGTCTGTAATGCCAAGTACAAATACATTTCTGCTTAAATGATATAGAAGTGAGAATGCTAGAAAGGAGAGATTTTAATCATTATTCAGAATATTTGCTATTGGTGCTATGTGCAAAAAGAAACTTTTAAGCAAGTAGATGATGTAGTAAAAGATTGTGCATCACTTAGTACTCCTTTGACAATAAGTGTCAGAGAACCCAGCTAAAGCTGACCAAAAAAAGAACAGGTTTGTATTGATACATATGACTGAAAAGTTCAGAAGTAAATAGGGCTTTACGAATACTCTGGAACACAGATGATTTAATCAGGAACTTGTTTTTATCCTTCTCTTGACTCTATTTTATTCTCAGGCTCTATGACACTTTTTTTTCAGTTTTAGGCTTATATCCTCAAAGCATTCAGTCCAGTAGAAAAGAGAGGGAAACTTTGGTTTGCTTCTGAGTAAATTTACTGTGTTCTATGCTTGGAACTTCTAAGGTCAGAAGCTTATCTCTTAGCCAATCACTGTGGCTTAAACGATGGAATTACACAGACTTACTAGGAGTAGACTACAAACCTATCCTTCACTTCTTGTGAATAGAAGAATTCAGTAATTTAGTGTTATAACCGGATAAGCATAGAATCTATGTGCTCTCACTTACATCCACATAGAATGAGGATTGAGGAAGTTTATTTCCCAGAGAATAATTGTTGTACTGGAAACAAGCGCAATGCAGAAGTTTTGTAAATCCACCCAAATATTTACTCCAGGGCGTTGTATAATAGCACTATGCTGAAAGGGTTGGATGAAAGAACACTTGAAGAGAGAATGACCACATACTATGCCTATAAATTATGTGAATTTGAGCTATATACATAAACTAGAATGGAAAGGGTGATATTCATGTGCAAAATTTTTTGAAGAATGACCTGGTAGAGCTTGGTGATTGTCTATTAGCTTATCCAATAATAGAGGTTTTCATAGTTACACATATTAGGGCTATACTATGGCCAGAGGTTCCTAAACTTTTGCAAGTTACAGCACTCTTAATTTTTCAGTTATTTTTGCATGGCACCCCTTCACCAAAATAAATAATTAAGAAATATATTTAATAAATATTGACTACTCCAGTAGACCCCTATTTTGGGTATCATAGCTATAGCTATTGACTTACAAAAATGTGTTATTATTTCCTAAGAAGGATCAGAAAATGGAAAATAGATAAAGGCTTTGCAGCTACTAGTTCAGTAACATTACATATAAAAGACTACCACACCCATTCATGCAGATCTTGAGTAGGTGATTTGGATTTACCATTTTGTCTACATTTTTCCTCATGTGAGTTCTGGATAATGGACTCTGATTTAAAAAATGATAAAACTAATTTCACGTATCAGTAATGTGTAGTTGGAGAAGAAATTGACTTGCTTTCTATATGTTAAATCTAGACCATTTTGCCCTCTTTGTAAAATGTGATTTGTTTTTGTATATATTTAGTGATTAATAAGCTATTTATAATTTACTGTGAGTGATCAGAGAACAGCATTTCTTAAAAATTGGTTTCTTTGGTGGGGAAGGAAGAGATGAAGATAGGAGGATGGGAGCTTTAATAGGCATCAGATGTTGAGGGGAAGGAGTACAGGGACTGATAGGGAGAAGTAGAAAAAGAATTTTCTGTAATAAATTTGGGTCACTTCTCAGTTTCCCAAGCATTAATCTTGATAATGATTGGATAAGGCAACAAAAGAAGTAAGTATCAGGAAAATAGGCATATGGAATGATATAGAGAGAACAAGTTGAAGTAACAAGCATTTTGGAATACTTTAAATGCCATTAGTGATTTTTTCTGATTATTTAGACATGGATTAAATAAACCTCATCAGTATATTTATGCCTTTTCTTAGTTTGATTCAGAGACTGTTACATAGAAGAAACATGTGTCATTAACAACAATAAAAGACGATTTGAAAGCCATTCCAGTATGAAAATAAATGATATATTGTCCCAGATTGATTTTGGTTTCTGACTCACTCTCCCAGAGAGCTCTCTGTAGACTTTCTGTAATGTGCAATGCAGAAAACTGAGTTATATGAATATTTATCTAGATCTTCTCTCCTCTAATACAATAGGAACTAGTACTTTCAGAGGAAATAATCTCATCTGGACCTCTTTCTCCTGTTGCCCATCTCTCAGGATCTATGCCATGCCTAATCATATGACAGAGCTCAAAATAGTAGTCCATCTTCACTAAGCCCACCTGGTGTACCTTCTAAGCTTAATATGAGTATCAATATTCATGCACACATAGTCTCCTATTAAAATGCTTTGAATTTAACATATTTCATATTTAGTATAAGTAAAATAGTTTATAATAGCAAAGACCTTTTAAAATTATTTTTTTCTTACTTGCTTTGCACATATGAAGCTTTGATTTTTACATTTTGGCTTCTTTGTGGTTTTATTATCTGAACTGTACATTTGATTCATTTGAGCAAATCTCCTTACAAGCTAGAACATTTAAGATACATCTGATCGTCTTTCAGTAATTTATTCCAGAATATTTACTCATCACTGACTATATGTCTTGCACAATATATATGCTTTTAATTAGGCCATATGTTACAATCACCTGAAGATTTCCTCAAGCCTAAATTTTAATCAAGCCTGACTCCAAACAGAATAACTAGAGTTTTGTACCAGGGGAGGGGTGTGTTTTTAGATTCCCAGGTGATCCTAATTTGCATTCACGGTTGAGAATGATCTACTTCAAGCAATGCTTTTTTAAGTTAAATGTATTCCTCAGCTATTTGTTGACTATTTCTGGTATTGAGAAAAATGAGGATGATATAGTCATGGTGTCTGTTCTTTTTCAGTCCACATTCTTGACAATTAAAAATATTATGAAATTCATAAAACTGTGACGGAGAAATGCAAATATATTTCTCCAAACTTAAAGCACAAGCGTCATAATATTTCAAAGGAAACAAGAAAATTCTAGTGATTTTTGAATTGATACTCCTTTTCTCCCTTTCCAGCTGCCTGCTACCTAGTTCACATGGTTTAGTCACAGGATAAGAGAAAAGTTTTCGAGCACTTTCCACAGATGTGAATGTTTGATATAAGAAAAGACACTCTGGTTTAAAGAGTGTTGCTAGGAAACACAGTTTGAAGATGAGATCCCCTACAGAGCTGTCTTCCATCCTGTAATAAGAAAGTGTGGTGGTAGCATGTCCTGATTTAAAAAGCAAAAAAAAATCTATTAACTGTGTATCCAGAGGGAATTTGTTATAGGCTCATTTAAAACTTATTTGGAAATAGTTTTGGTTTATTGTATGCATCAGAACTTCCGGGAATTCTTTTGTTTTTTAATTGGTGCAAGGATAAAGTTGTAAGCATATAATATTTTGTCCAAATAATCACTATAAGAGAAATGCACTTAAATACAATAATGAACTCATGTTAAGTTTTGCTTTAATAGTAATTTCTATTAAAGTAATATGTCCTTTATCATAGGAAAATGTGGATATACAAAAAATATGCTAAGAAAATAAGGATTGCCCATAATGCCACCTTATAGAAATAATCATGTTTTGGTGTTATTTATGTTTTATTTCTTCTAAATACTCAAGGCATGTTGGCTAATGGTTGTTACAGGTTTGTTCTGACATGTGCCATTTAGCAAGTAAAATAGTTTAATCCAGTTATATTTATTATAATTTCTTATGTATCTGGGTGCTCCTGTGTTGGGTGCATATATATTTAGGATAGTTAGCTCTTCTTGTTGAATTGATCCCTTTACCATTATGTAATGGCCTTCTTTGTCTCTTTTGATCTTTGTTGGTTTAAAGTCTATTTTATCAGAGACTGGATTGCAACCCCTGCCTTTTTGTGTTTTCCATTTGCTTGATAGATCTTCCTCCATCCCTTTATTTTGAGTCTATGTGTGTCTCTGCACGTGAGATGGGTTTCCTGAATGCAGCACACTGATGGGTCCTGACTCCTTATCCAGTTTGCCAGTCTGTGTCTTTTAATTGGAGCATTTAGCCCATTTACATTTAACGTTAATATTGTTATGTGTGAATCTGATCCTGTCATTATGATGTTAGTTGGTTATTTTGCTCATTAGTTGATGCAGTTTCTTCCTAGCCTCGATGGTCTTTACAATTTGGCATGTTTTTGCAGTGGCTGGTACTGGTTGTTCCTTTCCATGTTTAGTGCTTCCTTCAGGAGCTCTTTTAAGGCAGGCCTGGTGGTGACAAAATCACTCAGCATTTGCTTGTCTGTAAAGTATTTTATTTCTCCTTCACTTATGAAGCTTAGTTTGGCTGGATAGGAAATTCTGGGTTGAAAATTCTTTTCTTTAAGAATGTTGAATATCGGCCCCCACTCTCTTCTGGCTTGTAGAGTTTCTGCCGAGAGATCAGCTGTTAGTCTGATGGGCTTCCCTTTGTGGGTAACCCGACCTTTCTCTCTGGCTGCCCTTAACATTTTTTCCTTCATTTGAACTTTGGTGAATCTGACAATTATGTGTCTTGGAGTTGCTCTTCTCGAGGAGTATCTTTGTGGCGTTCTCTGTATTTCCTGAATCTGAATGTTGGCCTGCCTTGCTAGATTGGGGAAGTTCTCCTGGATAATATCTTGCAGAGTGTTTTCCAACTTGGTTCCATTCTCCCCGTCATTTTCAGGTACACCAATCAGACGTAGGTGTGGTCGTTTGACGTAGTCCCAAATTTCTTGGAGGCTTTGTTCATTTCTTTTTATTCTTTTTTCTCTAGACTTCCCTTCTCTCTTCATTTCATTCATTTCATCTTCCATCAGCGATACCCTTTCTTCCAGTTGATCGTATCTGCTACTGAGGCTTCTGCAATCTTCACGTAGTTCTCGAAACTTGGCTTTCAGCTCCAGCATCTCCTTTAAGCCCTTCTCTCCATTGGTTATTCTAGTTATCCATTCTTCTAGTGACCTACAAAGGGACTTAAACTCCCACACAATAATAATGGGAGATTTTAACATCCCACTGTCAACATTAGACAGATCATCGAGACAGAAAGTTAACAAGGATATCCAGGAATTGAACTCAGCTCTAAACAAAGTGGACCTAACAGACATCTACAGAACTCTCCACCCCAAATCAACAGAATATACATTTTTTTCAGCACCACACCACACCTATTCCAAAATTGACCACATACTTGGAAGTAAAGCTCTCCTCAGCAAATGTAAAAGAACAGAAATTATAACAAACTGTCTCCCAGACCACAGTGCAATCAAACTAGAACTCAGGATTAAAAAACTCACTCAAAACCGCTCAACTACATGGAAACTGAACAACCTGCTCCTGAATGACTATTGGGTACATAATGAAATGAAGGCAGAAATAAAGATGTTCTTTGAAACCAACGAGAACAAAGACACAACATACCAGAATCTCTGGGACACATTCAAAGCAGTGTGTAGAGGGAAATTTATAGCACTAAATGCCCACAAGAAAAAGCAGGAAAGATCCAAAATTGACACCCTAACATCACAATTAAAAGAACTAGAAAAGCAAGAGCAAACACATTCAAAAGCTAGCAGAAGGCTAGAAATAACTAAAATCAGAGCAGAATTGAAGGAAATAGAGACACAAAAAACCCTTCAAAAAATTAATGAATCCAGGAGCTGGTTTTTTGAGAAGATCAACAAAATTGATAGACCGCTAGCAAGACTAATAAAGAAGAAAAGAGAGAAGAATCAAATAGATGCAATAAAAAATGAAAAAGGGGCTATCACCACCGATCCCACAGAAATACAATCTACCATCAGAGAATACTACAAACACCTCTATGCAAATAAACTAGAAAATCTAGAAGAAATGGATAAATTCCTCGACAAATACACCCTCCCAAGACTAAATCAGGAAGAAGTCGAATCTCTGAATAGACCAATAACAGGTTCTGAAATTGTGGTAATAATCAATAGCTTACCAACCAAAAAGAGTCCAGGACCTGATGGATTCACAGCTGAATTCTACCAGAGGTACAAGAAGGAACTGGTACCATTCCTTCTGAAACTATTCCAATCGATAGAAAAAGAGAGAATCCTCCCTAACACATTTTATGAAGCCAGCATCGTCCTGATACCAAAGCCAGGCAGAGACACAACCAAAACAGAGAATTTTAGACCAATATCCTTGATGAACATTGATGCAAAAATCCTCAATAAAATACTGGCAAACCGAATCCAGCAGCACATCAAAAAGCTTATACACCATGATCAAGTGGGCTTCATCCCTGGGATGCAAGGCTGGTTCAACATACGCAAATAAATAAATGTAATCCAGCATATAAACAGAACCAAAGACAAAAACCACATGATTATCTCAATAGATGCAGAAAAGGCCTTTGACAAAATTCAACAACCCTTCATGCTAAAAACTCTCAATAAATTAGGTATTGATGGGACGTATCTCAAAATAATAAGAGCTATATACAACAAACCCACAGACAATATCATACTGAATGGGCAAAAACTGGAAGCATTCCCTCTGAAAACTGGCACAAGACAGGGATGCCCTCTCTCACCGCTCCTATTCAACATAGTGCTGGAAGTTCTGGCCAGAGCAATCAGGCAGGAGAAGGAAATAAAGGGTATTCAATTAGGAAAAGAGGAAGTCAAACTGTCCCTGTTTGCAGATGACATGATTGTATATCTAGAAAATCCCATTGCCTCAGCCCAAAATCTCCTTAAGCTGATTAGCAACTTCAGCAAAGTCTCAGGATACAAAATCAATGTACAAAAATCACAAGCATTCTTGTACACCAATCACAGACAAACAGAGAGCCAAATCATGAGTGAACTCCCATTCACAATTGCTTCAAAGAGAATCAAATACCTAGGAATCCAACTTACAAGGGACATGAAGGACCTCTTCAAGGAGAACTACAAACCACTGCTCAATGAAATAAAAGAGGATACAAACAAATGGAAGAACATTCCATGCTCATGGGTTGGAAGAATCAATATCGTGAAAATGGCCATACTGCCCAAAGTAATTTATAGATTCAATGCCATCCCCATCAAGCTACCAATGACTTTCTTCACAGAATTGGAAAAAACTACTTTAAAGTTCATATGGAACCAAAAAAGAGCCCGCATCGCCAAGTCAATCCTAAGCCAAAAGAACAAAGCTGGAGGCATCACGCTACCTGACTTCAAACTATACTACAAGGCTATAGTAACCAAAACAGCATGGTACTGGTACCACAACAGAGATATAGATCAATGGAACAGAACAGAGCCCTCAGAAATGATGCCGCATATCTACAACTATCTGATCTTTGACAAACCTGACAAAAACAAGAAATGGGGAAAGGATTCCCTATTTAATAAATGGTGCTGGGAAAACTGGCTAGCCATATGTAGAAAGCTGCAACTGGATCCCTTCCTTACACCTTATACAAAAATTAATTCACGATGGATTAAAGACTTAAATGTTAGACCTAAAACCATTAAAATCCTACAAGAAAACCTAGGCAATACCATTCAGGCCATAGGCGTGGGCAAGGACTTCATGTCTAAAACACCAAAAGCAATGGCAACAAAAGCCAAAATTGACAAATGGGATCTCATTAAACTAAAGAGCTTCTGCACAGCAAAAGAAACTACCATCAGAGTGAACAGGCAACCTTCAGAATGGGAGAAAATTTTTGCAACCTACTCATCTGACAAAGGGCTAATATCCAGAATCTACAATGAACTCAAACAAATTTACAAGAAAAAAACAAACAACCCCATCAAAAAGTGGGCAGAGGACATGAACAGACACTTCTCAAAAGAAGACATTTATGCAGCCAAAAAACACATGAAGAAATGCTCATCATCACTGGCCATCAGAGAAATGCAAATCAAAACCACAGTGAGATACCATCTCACACCAGTTAGAATGGCCATCATTAAAAAAGCAGGAAACAACAGGTGCTGGAGAGGATGTGGAGAAATAGGAACACTTTTACACTAGTGGTGGGACTGTAAACTAGTTCAACCATTGTGGAAGTCAGTGTGGCGATTCCTCAGGGATCTAGAACTAGAAATACCATTTGACCCAGCCATCCCATTACTGGGTATATACCCAAAGGACTATAAATCATGCTGCTATAAAGACACATGCACACATATGTTTATTGCGGCACTATTCACAATAGCAAAGAGTTGGAACCAACCCAAATGTCCAACAACGATAGGCTGGATTAAGAAAATGTGGCACATATACACCATGGAATACTATGCAGCCATAAAAAATGATGAGTTCGTGTCCTTTGTAGGGACATGGATGAAACTGGAAACCATCATTTTCAGTAAACTATCGCAAGGACAAAAAACCAAACACCGCATGTTCTCACTCATAGGTGGGAATTGAACAATGAGAACTCATGGACACAGGAAGGGGAACATCACATTCCAGGGACTGTTGTGGGGTGGGGGGAGGGGGGAGGGACAGCATTAGGAGATATACCTAATGCTAAATGAAGAGTTAATGGGTGCAGGAAATCAACATGGCACATGGATACATATGTAACAAACCTGCACATTGTGCACATGTACCCTAAAACCTAAAGTATAATAAATAAAATAAAATAAAAAAAATAATTTCTTATGTACTTTGATGCGTTTCTAAAATCTTATTTTATGTTTTTTAATTACCCTGTTTTTCTTTTTCCTTATTTTCTGCCTTCTATTTGATTAGTTTATGTACCATGTATTATTGAGGTCGTAATATCTAATATCTAGCCCTGCATTTTCACATAATCCAGTATAAGCTTTTCCTGATTCTGATTATTATAAAGCATTTGAAAGTGTAATTTTAAGGCTTCCCTAATATTTTTATCATATTGCTCTATTATATGTAAACACATCAAATTATTTAATCAGAGTAGATTTCTCTATGAGGAATCACTGTATCAAAATATCTGAATACTTTTAAGACACTTGATGCATATTACTAAATTATTTCCTGAAAACGTTGTCTTAGTTACTACTTCTTGTAGCAGTATAGGAAAATATTAATCATTGCATCCACATAAACATCAAGTATTGTTAATTTTCATGCTGTGCAAATTTTATGAAATAAAATATATATACAGCATTAATTTGCATTTTTTATTCATATGTCATACATGTATGTTCATTCATGTAAGTTTAACATGTTCTTTATTCATTAGTCTATTACAATAATCTTTCGTATATTAACTGTGAGTTCCTTATAGCTACGTCTGTAATCTTTTTGAAGTATTTTCCCAATTTATATTTTGCCCTTAATATTCATTCATAACTTTTATATATACAACTTAAATTTTTTCCTTTGTATTTTCTTATATTCAAGGAGTTGGTGTATTTATTTCCTTTTTAAGTTTGTGTAAGTTAATTTGATTTTTATATTTTGACTTTTAATTTGTCTGAGTTTTTGTTGATATATGAAGTGAGATTAGAATACTTACTGATTTTTTTCTAGCTATTTAGTTGCTTCAGTGCCCTTTATTAAGTCGTATTTCATATCTTTACCTATTAGCACTTTCACAAATAGAGGATGTAAGCAATATAAATGTAAGCCTGGTTTAAATCTTAATTCCACCACTTACTAGTACCAGAAACACCACAATCCTGGGCAGATTGCTTAACCTACATGACTCAGGTGTTTCATCCCTAAAAGGGACACAAAGAAAGAACCTACATCAAGGTTTTTGTGAGGGGTGAGATAATACATGTAAGGTGTCTGGCACACAATAAATGCTCAGAAAATGTTAGTTCTTATAGAATCTGTTTATTCTTTAAAGAACATCATTTTTTATGAAGCTTTTTATTATGATTTTCAATTGGTGGGATTATAGTTATTTTATTAGCCTTGAGAAACAATTTGGTAGAGTACTTAAGCACTTGGACTCTAGAGCTAAACTGCTTGGTTGTGAATCCCAACATGCCAACTAGTTAACTGTGTGACCTTAGCTACTTCACATCTTTGTGTTTCAATTTCTCTATCTGTAAAATTGAGATATTCATAGCATTTACCATAGAGATTTTCTGTGAGAACTCCAATGAGAATTAAATGCATTTAAAGTGGTTAGTAGTAAATGCTATATATGCATTAGCTATAATTTGTTCCAAAATAGTCTTAATGTCCTTTTCAACCATTTTTCTTCTCTAGTAAATTTGAGACTTATTCTTTCAAGTTTAGAGAAATCCCATTTGTGCTTTGATTGAAAGTATGTCATTTTGGAAAACCTTAAGAATATCGAGTCTTGTTATCAGGAGCTGGTATATTTTTCCAATTTGTCAATGCTTCTTTTAAGTCTATCAATAAATATAGCTTTTCATTTCTTGTACTGATTATTAAAAGTATTTCTAGGTCATCAATCATGTGTTCGTTAATACTGCAGGCTGAGGCTTCATTTTTCTTATTTCTAAGTAGAAATTGTTAGTACAAAAGAAAACTATAGTTTATATTTATCTTCTGCTTAGTCACTTTGCTGAACTCTTAATGTTCATATTTTATTTAAATCCATTTTCTTTGATATCCTGGTCTATAATTTTACTGTATGCAAATAATAGTTCTGCATCCTCTTTTTTGATTGTTGTAAATACAATTTTTGTTTCATTTTGAACTATATTTGCCTAAGCTCCAAAACAGTGCTAAATTCTGTGTTTTGGGTATGGTAGAAGACACTGGGATAAAAAAACAGACCAGACAGTGATGGGCCCTGTCCTCACAGTGTTTTAAATCAATTCCCATGGACTTAACACAATATTGATCTATCAAATCCTGTGTGTTGGTTTGCATTATTTAGGGGAGATGTTATATAACCTTCATTAGATTATTAAAAGGGCTTATGTTTATAAAAGGTTAAGAGTCTTTTATCCTAATTTACAGTGATAAATCAGTCTTATTAATATCCCAATTAATTTTTGTGATGATTTATGTGTTCTTATTCACTGTTACAGACTTTTTAAAATTTCAAAATAACTGTGATAGTGTTACCCATTTCCTTATATGTGTACTGTATATATATATTTCTAATTACCCATATTCTCAAAAATCAATAACTAATTTTTCATAGAGAAATGTTAAAATATATTGAAAATAAAAAGATTTTAGGTACATTAATTTATATTTTTAAGAGTCTTATTTTGAGTGTTCAAATGTAGTACTGGGAACATAATTCAGTCTGTAATCATGGCTTGGTCACCTATGGTTTCTGTAAACATAAATATAAATAAAGATACGGTTTACAATCTTAACTTGTTTTAGACTCCCGATTACAATTTAAGGAAATGTGATTAACAACAACAACAAAAAAAGCAAATATATAGAATTTGGTTTTCTTTTGCCGACAATTAATCTTTCTGTGGACTGCAGAAACACGGGGGAAAGATAGCTGACTGGTAGGAAAGACAGCAAGGGGTTTACTGGGCCTGGTAGAGAGACTATGGGCCCATTTTATCAGTTTAATAAACAAAGTAAGAGTCTAACAAGCTGGGTGACTTTCCACAAACAAAACAAGTTGGACAGTTGCAGCAAAAGGAAGAGATCCTTTCCCCTGATTTAGCATCTAGGAGAAAACCATTCAAAGGAGGGACACTCATGTGGACAGAGAACACAGCCTTGCTTCCCCTCCTGCCACTCGTTCACTCCACAGCGTCTTGCCAGTGGGCGTGCAGGCCTGTGCCAGGGATGCGCTCCAAGGAGCCAGTCAGCAGAAATCTCTTGAAAGTATTTTGACTGAAGCTGTAAAAAGTTGAACCATTTGAAAATTCCTTCTCAGGTATTCTCTATAAGGGTTAAACCTGCTGCCTTGGGAAATTCACTTCCTATCTGTATACTTGCATTTACAGTGGGAGGGCGATTCTTTAATAGGTTGGTGAGAAGTAGCTGGGCCTATAATTAAAATCACTGCTCTTTATTAACTAGATTTTAGCCATAATATTGAGAGGAAAAAACAAAGATGGGGGATGTGATAAGTGATTTGAAAGAAAACAAAACAAAATTGTTAAGAGTCAAATATAGTGGTCCAGTTTGAATGGAACTGAAGGAAAGAAAAGGGGCAATTGGAATGTCATTGCTTCTCTTTTCAGTCTCTTCAATTTATCCCTTTAAATATTCTGTACAAATATTAAGCAATTTTTTTAGGTAAGTGGCATAGTTATAACTCTCAAAACAATTTGCTAATTTATACATTCAGGAATGTAAAAACTGTTTACTAAGCAGTTCCCGTATGATAGGCGTTGTGGTAGGTTCTCGGGTTTTTGAAGCCCCAAATCAATGGGGCTTCAAATCAGTAATTCAGACACTGAGAATTATTTAATCATAAAATGTAATTCTCATCCTTAAAGAAAGGCACAAATGGTATAAATCTCGATGTATTATTATGAGTATTAAAAAAAGATAATTCACATAAAGAACTGGCAGCGATCGTGGCAGTTTACCTATCATATGTACTCCAGTGATGAGAAGAATCATGAAGACGGGCATTATGCTGAGGATGAAGATGTTATGGGACAGGTACCGCCATTTATTATCATTGGCAAGCTGCTTGACTTCTCTAAACCTCATTTCTCGATGTGTTATTTGGAGTCAATAATAGTTACCTACATGTAATTTTGAAGATTAAAGGTATTTGTAAACCACCGGTTATTTGAAACAGTGGGTGTTCTATAAATGAGTTATTTCCTTTACTAGACTCCTATCCATGGGATATTAATCCCTAATACTATATGGATATTATCAATAAAAAATACAGATACATGAGTGGTATATTCTGAGAATAGTGTTAGATATGGACTATCTCTAAGGTCATTTTTAAACAGAGCGAATATCACCTTTCCTGTGACTCCCCACTGTACTTTATTTCTCCCTATAATTTTGTTATTTTTTAATAGACTTTAAGGGTTTTAGGTTTACAGCAAAGTTGAGCAGAAATAACAGCAAGTTCTCATATACCCCTTGTCTCCTCACTCATAGCCTCCCCCACTATCAACATCCCGCACCAAAGTGGTACAGTTGTCACCATCGATGAACCTGCACTGATACATTATTATCAGCTGAAGTCCTTAGTTTACATTAGGGTTACTCTTGCTGTTGTACATCCTATGGATTTGGATGAATTTATAATGATAGTGTCATACAGAATAGTTTCACTGCCCTAAAACTCTTCTCTGCCACTGCATTCCAGCTCCGTGATCTCCCTATTCATTTCTCCCTCCTTGCTAACCCCTAGGAAACACTGATTATTTTACTGTCTCTGTGGTGTTACCTTTTACAGAATGTCATATGGTTGAAATCATACAGTATATAGTCTTTTCATATTGAATTCTTTCACTTAGTAACATGCATTTACGTTTCCTTAATATATTCTCATGGTTTGACAGCTCATTTCTTTTTAGTGCTAAATAATACTCCATGGCCTCGTTGTACCACAGGTTATTTCTTGATTCCTCTACTAAAGGATGGGTTTCAATTTTTGGCAATTATTAACTAAGGTGCTATAAACATCCTTGTGCCAGTTTTTGTACTGACATACATTTTCAACTTCTCTGTGTAAATACTGAGGAGTGTGATTGCTGGATCATATGGTAAGAATATGTTTAACTCTGTTAGAAACTGCCAAACTCTCTTCCCAAGTGGCTGTACCATTTTGCACTTCTACCAGTAATAAATGAGAGTTCCTGTTCTTCCACATCAAATGCTACTGAGGATATGGAACAGCAGGAACCAACAACATTTGGTGTTAGATTTTTGCCATTTGAATTGGTATGTAGTGATATCTTTTTACCATTTTAATGTGCAATTGCCTGATGATATATGATGTTGAGCATCTCTTCATATATTTATTTGCCATTTGTTTATCTTCTTTGGTGAGATGTCTCTTCAGGAATTTTGACCATTTTCTAGTTGAGTTGTTTGTATTCCTATTTTTAAGTTTTAAGAATTTTTGTATATTTTGGATAACACTCCTTTATCAGATGTTTTCACAAATATTTGTCCCTGCCTATGGCTTGTCTTCTCCTTCTCTTGACAATGTCTTTTGCAGAACAGGAATTTTAAATTTTAATGAAGTCCTGCTTTGCAGTTCTGGGTTTCATGGATTCCGCCTTTATTGCTCTATCAAAGAAGTTTGGATTCTGCCCCTATTGCTATACCAAAGAAGTTATTTCCATACCCAAGGTCACCTTGACTTTCTCCTAGGTTACCTTGTAAGAGTTTTATAGTTTTGCATTTTAAATTTAGGTCCCTGACTCATTTTGAGTTAGTTTTTGTGAAGAGTGTAAGGTACGTATCTAAATTTTTTTGTTGTTGGGCATGGATGTCCAGTTATTTTGACATAATTTGTTGAAAAGGCTGTTTCTTCATTAAATTCTCTTTGTTTCTTTGTCAAAAGTCAGTTGATTATCTTTATATGGTTCTATATTTGAATTCTCTGTTCTGTTCCATTGATCTATGTATCTGTTTTTTTCACCAGTACCACAGTATCTTGGTGATCATAGCTTTATAGTCTTTATGGCTTTAAATCTTGAGCTTGGACAGTGTCAGTCCTCCAGCTTTGCTCTTTTTCTTCAATATTTTGTTGACCATTCTGCTTCTCTGTGTAAACTTTAGAATCACTGTCATGTAAACAAAATAACTTGCTGCAGCTTTGACTGGAATTGTATTGAATCTATAGATCAAGTTGGGGAGAACTGATATCTTGACAATTTTGAATTTCCCTCACTATGTTTTTATCTTTGTGTTTTACCTAAATCTGTGTTCAAGGAAAGAATAATTTGAACTCTTCTATACTAGAGCCCTATCTAAAACGTTTATCCTCTTTGCTATCCTTAGTTTTGGTCAAATAACTAGTTGGCTGTTAAGGCTGAGCAAAGATCTACCACTAAGAATTTGTATTGTGAGCCTGTCTGAAGGTGAATGATGTACAGATTAGATGCGAATAGCAGAAAGTGGTAAGAAAGACATAGCTACAGTGGAAATGAGCTTCTCTCAGGGTCTAAAATCTGTTACTCTGCATACCCCTTAAAGTGTTGCTCTCAATGGATTTTTTTTTTGTTTCATAAAATAATATGTGTATTCCAGATGAATCCAGGAAGTTTCTCATTCTCAGAAAAACACTAAATCCCAGCCACATTAGAATTTTTCCATGAGAGGCTGTATTAGGTTACTGACTCCTATTCAAATAAAAATATTAATTACAGAAAACAAAATGGAATCATTCCCAAAGAAGGAGACACAACAAGAGATGAAAAACCATAGCCAAACAATCATTATTACCGGCATATCAGAAATAGACCTGACTCAGTTAAGATATTGTGCTTTGACAGAAATGCTAATCATGTTTCAGGACATAACTTATTCAAGAACTATATACTCACAGCTTCCGGAAGGGAAGTCCACTTCTGCAAGGGCAAGAGATTTGAAACCTGAAACTTTGTAATTTTTTTGCTGACAGGGTTGGAGGGTGATTTGCTAACATCTCATTATACAATGTATGTTAAGAGAAATGTAAAGGTCAAAACATGGTGCTTTTTGTTTCTGCTGGAGAGCTCAGTCAGAGAGATTCAGTTTAGCACAATATCAATGATTACAAATTCTTCCCCGAAATTCAAGATACATTAATCAAAACAAATGGAACTCAAGAAAAATGAAAACTGGGGGGGTGAATAAACAAATGCATGATTGAGTTGAAAACATAAAAATATTTATTAAAATACCAAAAATATTAAATAGAAACATTCTGATGTAATGATTTCAGATACAGTTCAAACAAATAAAAAATGCATGGTCACATAAAATGTAAGTAAGTATATTGCCTTTCACCTAAAGTTTTCTGGTTAAATGGAAAACCTTCCTCTTTACCCTAACTAGGTAGATAATTATATCACTCTGCATAGTCATGTTAGGAGTTTAATTTTCACGCTAAATCAAAATCACTTAGAATGTCAATGATAGTTTAAAATTTAAGAATAGAAATTTGGACATATCAAACTCAAAATTGATACTTTATTGAAAAAAACTAAATGTCTTTAAATTGCTATAACAAACATTATATGTCCAAAATTAGTTCACAAAAATAAAAGAGGACAAATTTCTGCATTCTTCAACCTCCAAATTTCTAATATCTTTATTCTAAGAAACTGCAGCTATTGTAGTGATATTCCTCCAGTCCTGAAAACACTCAGGAAGCAATTTTTTTGAAATGTTTTACCTTGGCAGGAACTTTAGATCAAAAAGTATCTCTTTTTAGAGATACCTTTAGATCAAAGGTATCTCTTCTAAACTTGTAAAGAAAGTAAATAATCTACCAAGAGAACAAACAGCTTCATGGCTGCCAATAGACAGAGCTCTCACTGCTTCCTCCCCTTATTTTGTTTCTTTTAGTTAGAGAGCCATGGCAAAGGAAAAACAAAATAATTTCAGATTTATATTTCTGTCGCTTCTTTTTTCTTCCTTCCATTTTGTTCATTGCATAAAACAAATTGATAGGAGGTTCTATTACTGGGCTTCAAATGTCATCAATATGTAGATGACTTCCAAGTAGCTATCCCCCACTCCTGTCTGACCTCTACATTCTGGTCTTATTTATTCAAATGTTTACCTAGTATCTCCACTTGAATGTCTAATGGGAAACTCAAATACAATATGTTCAAATCTAAATTATTGGTCAACTCACTTTCCCATCAAAACTTGAGTTCCCCTTTGTTGAATAGCAATATGTAACACCCTAATAGCCACCCCAAAAGGCAAACACTCATTCCTGAATTCCTCCCTTTTCCTCACTGTCAGTTCCAATATCTCTACAGGTACTACGCAGTCTGCTTATCTTTCACTGGTTCATACCCTCCTTGAAGCCAAGAACCATATTTCTTGGATCTGTTAAATCCCTAGGACCTTTAAAGATTTTAAAACAAATAAAATTACCTATATAACAGCTTCTTATTTGCTAAGCAAATGATTGCTTTTACATACCTACATTGCAAGTGATACTGGCAACTTCACTGCATTGAAGAAGTCACTAGATCTTGAAAGATAAGCTCTATTGTATCCTCCTTCCTCCCAATTGTTAAAACCCACAGCAGATATACATGAAGAGTGAATGTTGATTTAAACTATGAACTTTAGTGAATAATAATGTATTAATATTAGCTCATCAATCGTAACAAATCGACTACAATAATGCAAAATGTTAACGGGGAAACTGCAGGAGAGAAGGGATATATGGAAACTCTGTACTTTCTGTTCAATTTTCTTTAAGTCTAAAACTGCTCTGAAAATAGCATATAAAATATGTCACAGGAAAAATATTTCTCTCATTTTATGCCATTATATTCTCAAGACATCTAGAGACCCATTTTTTCTCCAGTTCCCAGTGCCTTGTCTTTTAATACCTAACTTTTTATTTAATTTTTTATCTATTAGCTGAGTATATTTCATTTCCCTTCCCGTAAAAGAGATAACATATAATGCTGACTTCATGAAGACTTATGAAGAAATCAATTCTAAGAAATAAAAATATTTCTCAATGAGTTTATTACAATTGAGAGGGGAATTTGTTGGAAATTCACACTTAATAGTATCATTTCTAGAGAATTTGGTCCATATAAATTCAGTCTTGGCAGCTAGCCATTAGGGGTTTTTGAACTGGACTATTTGATAAATGTTCCAACTTCTCAGTGGAATAAAGAAGAGGGGAAAGAACATTATAGAATGATTCTTTTCTTTAATAAATTTCCATATAAAAGGGTTTTGAAAGTCTGGCCTCAAGATAATTCCGGAAATAGATTTCAAAGACTGCGACTCAAGTTTCTGTTTTATAGTAAGCTTAAGTTTTATGAAGTGTTAAATTGATGATCAGTTTATGGAAGCCTCTATTTATAATAGTATAGTCCATTTTTATACTACTTTTAATTTGCAAAGGTGCTTTCATATATTATCTTATTTGGTATTCATAGTCATCCTGGGAAAATTGTAGAACATATGCTAACTCCTAAATAGATAACCACAATTTCACAAACTAAAGAAAAAGAAATGCATGGAAGTATCCTCAGTCCAATTTTATCAGTCCATTTTCTATTGCTTCAAAACGCCTGCAACCAGGGAAGTTATAAAGAAAAGAAATTTATTATTTCTTACAGTTATGGAGGCTGAGAAGTCCAAGGTCGAGGGGCCATATCTGGTGAGAGTCTCCTTGCTGGTGGGGACTCCGTAGAGTCCTGTGGCAGCAGCAACACAGGGCATCATGTGGTGAAGGGACTGCGTGTGCTCGGGTGTTTGCTCAGGTCTCTCTTCCGCTTCTTCTAGAGCCACCAGTCCTACTCCCATGATAACCCATGAATCCATTAATCCATGAATGGATTATGATTCAATCACCTCTTTAAGGTCTCCTCTTTAAATACTGTCATGTTAGGGAATAAGTTTCCAAGATATGAAATCTGGGGGACACAAGCAAACCATAGCACCAATGTTAACCATTTAATAGTAATTCTTGTGCTTCAAGATTTTTATTTATTTTTATTTATTTTTTATTATTTTTATTTTTTTTTTGAGACAGAGTCTTTCGCCCAGGCTGGAGTGCAGTGGCGCAATCTCGGCTCACTGCAAGCTCCGCCTCCCAGGTTCACGCCATTCTCCTGCCTCAGCCTCCCGAGTAGCTGAGACTACAGGCGCCTGCCACCACGCCCAGCTAATTTTTTTTTTTTGTATTTTTTTTTAGCAGAGATGGGGTTTCACTGTGTTAGCCAAGTTGGTCTCGATCTCCTGACTTCGTGATCCGCCCACCTCGACCTCCCAAAGTGCTGGGATTACAGGCGTGAGCCACCGTGCCCGGCTTCTTCAAGATTTCTTAATGAAGGTAGTTGCATAGATGTTCATAGGTGTTTTTCTTTTAATTATCAGCTCTATTCTAAGACACTTAAATCTTCTGAACACACACACACACTTACATGCTGACACACACTTACACTTATGCACATACATTTATTAATCACACACTGTGCAAAGTATTTAAGCCCCATTAGGAATCTAAAGATATGTATAAGGTATGTTTTTTTTCCTCTCTCTCGGAAACTTACAGTGTAGTTAGGGGTAAAGAGAAACGATCACAGGTGTCTTACGTACATTTTTTATATAATTATCAGAAGTATGTATTACATTACTATTCCCATTGTACAAACACTGAAATGGCTTGCCTAAATCCACTGAGCCATGTGCGTCAGTTCTGACTAGACTCATATTCTGTACCCTTGTCTCTCAGCCTCACTGCCTTTTGTTAATATAAACATCTAAAATGCTACGAACATAGGCTCAGATTTCCTAGAAGAGTTTTATATTGGATATTCTGTTCTATTTATTGTCCATTAAGACATATCAGAAACACCAAATTTCAACAAAGAAAATACTTCTCCAAAATACTTTCTTTCCTCAACCTTTTAAGTTGTCCTCAAATATATTTTTTCTAATTCAGTTTCCCAATATTCAGTTGGAAGTGGCCTTGCATTTAAAAAGTAAGCAAGAATATAATATCAGTAGGTGAGACAAAGGACAACTCGAAGATTTTTGACGAGGGGGAAGACCTCAGAGGAGGAGGTTGCCTGAGGAGACACTTTCCTATAAAGATAAAATTTAATCTGGATCCTGAAATAGAGTCGAAATTCTTATTTTCTCATTTACAAACTGAAGCTAATAATAGTAGCTACATCATTTGTTTAGATGAAAATGGAGTTAATACTTAGGCTTTTAAAACAGAGCCTGACTTAGAAGTTGGAAGATGCAGTACATATATCTTAACTACTAAGCTAAAAATTGTTAAGTGTATCTTTTAATTTCTATTGCCTAGCATAATGCCTAACACATAAAACTATTTAATAGATAATTGTTGAATGACTGATGAAATGATGGTGTATCATTGGTAAATTTTGAGTCAGAGAGTATAGTAAGAGAATTATAGTTTTTGGAGGTCAAATTGACATTTGTATTGTTCACTAAGCTTCAGAGATTTGGATGTATGTTCTTTACAATAATAAATGTTTAGACTGTTTCCTCTTGGTGGAAGGGATCAAAAGGTAGATCCATCAAGTTTTCTCTAAAGCTCGTGCCTAACTAGGCGCTAAGCTTTTGAAGTTTGAGAATTTGCTTCTACTGCTATTACTAACTGGGGCTTGTATGAAGCATTGCACATAGTAGGTATTCAGGAAGTATTTATTGATTGACAAGACTTGGATTTGATACAAGGAAATAGTTGCTTGCATTCAGGGAGAATAATTAACGATACCAGAAACTAGAGAATCACTTTCCTTTAGATACCAGTTTGTGTATAATCCACATCTCTTTCTGTAATTTCATATGACTGGGGCATGTATTGACCCTTGCCCTACTGACAAATTGATTCATATTTGATATAAATTTGAATAAAAAGGAACAAAGCTTTCTGTGTAGCCCAAGGCCGTGTTGTGAATGTAAGTCTGAAACCTCAATGGTTTGGGGGCACCAGGTTAAGGTAGCCAGGTAATTTCCCCAGTATCTGTTCTGGTAATGAAACCTTTAAAAGGAGCCAGAAGAGCAGAGCCTTCATAAACCAAAGCACTTAAGGTTAAATATTATGATGATATTTTCTTGTAGAACTATTCAACAACTCTCTGTGAAAGAAACAAAAGTTCAACACATGGCATTTAAGGTGCCATGATTTGAACACACTTCTCTTTCTCAAATATTTTCATGAGTATATGCCCTAGCCATGCTTATTCTTCAACGGTCTCTGAATTTGACCTTTATTTTTCTCCTTTCTCTATTGCTACTTCCTCCTGGATCTGCTTGCCAAATATGGAACAATAATTTGTTTTTAGTAATTTCTCAATAAACATATTCAATAGATTTTAATGGAGTATCTTTGATGTGTTAGGCATCATGTTAGGTAACGTGGGGGGTATAGAAAAAGGAATGAGATAATCTGCTGTTGAGGAGCTTGTAATTTAGAAATTCCCTCCCTGAATAAATATTTTTGATTTACCAGTACTTATGCTACTGCTACAATATGTCTGGACATGGTAGATATTTAAGAAATATGGGCCGGGTGCGGTGGCTCACGCTTGTAACCCCAGCACTTTGGGAGGCCGAGGCGGGCGGATCACGAGGTCAGGAGATTGAGACCACGGTGAAACTCCGTCTCTACTAAAAATACAAAAAATTAGCCGGGTGTGGTGGCGGGCGCCTGTAGTCCCAGCTACTCGGAGAGGCTGAGGCAGGGGAATGGCGTGAACCCGGGAGGCAGAGTTTGCAGTGAGCCGAGATTGCGCCACTGCACTCCAGCCTGGGTGACAGAGCGAGACTCCGTCTCAAAAAAAAAAAAAAAAAAAAAAAGAAATATGTATGGAATAAATTAATAAATAATTTTAAATTACCATTCATCTACCCTTATAGGATTACTTTGTTCTATATTCTTCAAAGAAAATGTAATACATTTCTTGGTCTTTGAACAGGTTTTGAATAAAAACAGCTGTCTGCATGGTTAAATTGCACAATCATTGAGATTAACTTATATATGTTTCAAATGTAAATACTTGAACAGTTTTAATTGAATTGAAGTGAATTTAACATAAAATTCTCTTACGTTCTTTCTAGAAACAAGGGCCTAAATAATTTTGGTATGAATCACTTATCAGTTTAAGTACTGATACAATGACCTGTATTCAATGACTCTTTTATCTAAAAAACAGAATGTCAATGATTACATCATGCTCCCAGGAGGACTGTACCTTCCGTATTGACATCTCTTATCCTGAACAGCAGCTAATAGGAGTTATGAGATCATCAGTCTCATTCTCCCTTCAGGGGTGGTCTCGTGTCAGAAGACACTCAGAAGTTTTGTGTACCTTTAGATTTGTGAAGTGGAATAAATACCTGATATTTTAACAAAGATATTCAGATACTGTGCAGCATGGAGCAGCCTTGAGCACCATAATCCTATGCAGCAGTGTTAGGTAGAACGACTTAGAGTGGAACCTCAGAAAGCACAGTGGCAGCAGTGATGAAGCCTTTTTATTAGATGTGGGCATCTCCATAGTGGAGTAAGGCCATACAAAGGGAATATTACAGCACAGGAAGTCTTTAAAACTCTCAGGGTACATTGAGTGAGCTCTTGGATCTGGCACTGTTTCTTTACAGGTCTTATCCTTTTATGCTTATATGTGAGAGCAAAAGAGAAAGGAGTTTGGACATTCTGTCTTGCTGACACAGGATTTTTTTCTGCTATATTAAATTCAAAATTCTACTTTGGATCTTTAAATATGATTCACAGGTATCACAAGGCATATTTCTTTTGTAGTAGTCTACCAATCTCAGATCGGTTTGAATTGCAGTTGAGCAAAAATGGCAGTTAAAACACGTTCAATCAGGTCATTATAGTCCAATAAGACAGTCTCATATAAAAGAAACCTTCTAGTTATTAGTCAAAGCAATACATCAGAATGCCTTGTTTATTATGCTATGGCAAAATGAATCAGATGTAGACATAGAGGATATTTATTTATCATGTAGACCAAATGCCACACAAAATATACTATAGACATAATTTTAAGAGACAACTATTAAATATCATGCATCTTCTAATTTTTAGAGATGCGTTGGCTGAACATGTGGCCCTAGAACACATTTGCATGCACATAGATACCCATACATTGTTCTCTGTGAGCAGTGAAAATATTCCAACCTTCACTTCACACACTTACTACAACAATCCTTGAACTTCAGTATGCCCACAAATTTCCCGGAAAACTTGATTAAAATGCAGATACTAAGACTGTTCTTCAAGGGTTGCTCGGAAATTGATCTTAACAATCACATGCCAAATGCTGTTAATGTAGGTGGCCCTTGGACTACAGTTTGGGAAACACTGACTTATTGTTATGAAAAATATGCTAATTATTGAATACGCAAAATACTGTTTTTTTAATAATCTAAAGCAAAGACAGATACTAAGTATCTTTTAAAAAATTAAGTAATAAACAATAAGGGATTTAAATCTGAACGGAATAGAAGATGTCAAACCCTTGCTGTGTGCTCTGTTACTAGCTATTTGTATTTCAGCAATCCCTGTAATCCCTTTAAGTCAGTCCATCTCTAGAAATGGCTGCTGAGGAGAAAAAATCTTAAGGCTTTGACAGATATGGATGTTAATTAAGTGCTGACAGCATGGCATGCATTTTACAGAACTGACTGCTTACATTTTTAGATAATTGGATTTATAATTAAATTAATTGCTCATTTATTTTTGAAATGATGTAATGCAAGCAGAGGAATGTAAAAATAGTGAAACTTTGTGATATTTATGGCATATATTTTTACTGGTATAATTTAAGCCCATGGTGTCACACAGGGCTATAATTGCTACAGCCATGCGTATTCCCTGGAATTTCAGGAAACCATCATTTTTAGGTGGCAGCAAAAATAGGAAGGCCCACGCAGATTTTTGTCCTACATTTTGGAAGTGTGTGTGTGTGTGGTTAGGTGCCTTGTAAAGTTAGAGAAAATGCAGAAAAGCCCTGCTGATTCCAAACTATCTTGCCCATGGAACTGATAAGGTACCAACTCCACACAGTTATTTTGCTTAGAATTACAAAATTTGACATGCTAATGGAAAATGGAGATAGTAATAATGAACAAATCAAGTGATATTATTTCTTGCTTATCAGCAATCCTGAGAATTACTGATTCAATCAATGAACAAAAGAGGCGCAAGATTTAGAACTCACAAATGTATTGATGAGATTCCACTCAACCTCTTTCCCGTCAGTATATTAATAAGAATCAGTTTATTACTCAAGGGCAAAGCTATATTTTAGATTTGGCAAATAATTGCTGCTTAAAATATTAAATGAATATTAAAGGAAAGATCAAACATGGTAGATAGGTTTTAGTAGGAGTTGCAAAGGATGAGGGGATGTGAAACTGACAACCGCTCTGTTGTCGATGATTTACATGAAGAATCTGTGTAGAAGAGATTGAAGGGAGCCAGGCAATGAATGGGAGTACTGAAGGTGACAGAGTAACCTCAGATACATAAATGCAGTAGGAAGTAACAAGCATATCTGCTTAAAATCTTATAAGCCACTAACTGGTACATTTGCGTATCTGATCCTGACCAAATCTCTCACATTTCTAGAGCTGTACTGAGTTAATAGGGATCATGTAGATTGCCCAAAGATGCATAGCTAGTAATACAGCCAGGGTTTGAATCCTTTTATTCTAGACGCATTTAAATTCCCTATGTTTTATTAGTTTTTTAAAAAGATATTTAAAATCTATTCTTGATCTAGATCATAAAAAGGATTTTTTTTATTCAAAAATTAGCATATTTTTCATAACACTAAGTCAGTGTTTCCCAAAATGTGGTCCAGGGTCCACTTAACACCACTGGGGTGCACTTGTTAATTAGACAGATTCCTGAGTAAATTGCAAGATAATAAGAATTTCTGTGGAAATAGCTCAAGCATCTGATTTTAATCAAGTTTCCTAAGTAATTTGTAGGCATACTAAAGTTCAAGAATTATTGTAGTAAGTGTGCCAAGTGAAGGTTGGAATGTTTGACACTCTGGGGATGTTACATATCATGAGATGTTTTAGAATATGTTGTGTTGCTCCTCTTTCATATATACGGCACACACATTCAAGTGACAGGCTGTTTGAGGGGCTAAGGCTGTTGCCATCTGAAGACCAATGCAGCTCTACCTGCTCATTGAATAACATATTTTATTCTGACAATGGAAGGATAGTTCGTAATCATTTGCAGAAAAGGGGGTATTCTCCTTGCGTGTGTACTGTATTCCTTGGCTTAGAACAATATGGTCTTCAGAAATTTTTATGAAATGTATTTGACCACCGCAACAAGCTGTTTAAACATCGTTAATGACTTTGTAGAATATGGTTAGACTTTTGTTTATAGAGTGTAAAGAAATCAGCGTGAGGCTAATCTAAAACATACCATTAGTCAGTTAAAGGGAGTTTCATCACCTATATTTAAGTTGTATTTAGTAATCCAAAAATTAACTGGAGAGAGATAATATTTATATGAAAGTGCTTAGTTGACTTTGCATTTAATTGTATAGTATCCCCTTTTAAAGGGGTAGCAATTTTAAAATTCAAAACTAGTTTTATTTCCAGAAAATTTCATGTATTAATTTCACGCATTTCACTTTTATGTACAGATGTTGCAAAGCTTTACATCCACACACACATATCCATATACATGCATTACCTAAACCTCACAATAATACTCTTAGTAGGAACTTGGATCTTCATTTTAAAGACTGACACCTCAGAAGATTAAGGCACTTGAGCAGCAGAGGCAGAATTTCAGATCGAGTCTGAGAGGAAATTGTCCCTCAGTTTTGAATTGTAGAGTAGGAGATATTGGTGTCTTTTTGCCTTGAATAATATGTGTTTAACTTGAATAAGCTTCTGATAATCTCTTGGAAATAGAACTTTGTAGTGAATGTTGTTCAACATCAAATTTTAGGTTAAATATTTTTTTAAAAATGAACTTTCATGAGGTTGAAATAGAGGTACAATTTATGGATAAAGGCACATTTATTTTTGTGCCTGATGTGCCAAAATTTTTTTTTGTAAAAGTGATATGATCATTTGCTGATATATATGAATATTTCTTCAATATTCCTGCGATGTTATCTGTCAATGTAAATGATTGTCTAATCATCAGTGCAATGAAAAACTAGTTTCATTTGTCGTGATGGAACACACTTTCATTACATAGCAGTACTAAATTCTTTGTAAATAATAGTTGCTACTGTATTGTTGAAGCATTTTATAATAATTTATTTGGACTATACGGCACCAGAATAAAACATGACAAGAGCTAGACGGAGGTCTGTCCAGCAGAAAAATGCATATCTAGATATAGGACAGATTTCTCAAATGAGAAAACCCTAGTGTTGTCTAAAGGAAAGAGGAAGAGGGCAGAAGAATGACAAGTAGAGGAAGAGAGAAGGAGAAAGAAAGACAAAGATGTTTCATACTGCCTTGCCTTACTGTACTGAGAAGTGTTGTTGTTTTAAAATATGTGTAAGAGATTTAGTAAAGGATGCTGGAGAACAGAAGGTGAATTCTCCTGGAAATTAACAGAGTGCCAGTCCATGTCAGGGATCCATCAGTCATGGAGACCCACAGAGCTGTGTGAGGTTGTGAGATGCAGCAGCAGCAGTACCTGGCATACGGCCTGGCTGGTGTACAAGAGGTCACAGGGCTCTGAAGGCTGACACGTTCAGGGAGCTGGTCAGCACAGCATGGCCTCAGAACAGGAATGCACACCCAGTTCCTGCTTCTGGTCCTTCTGTTATTTCAGTTGTTGCGAAGAAACAAGTCTGCTCTTGTGACTGACACATGTTTGTCAGAGTTTTTTTTGCCTCTGTCACTTCATTTTTTGTAACACTTTCAGGTCCATGGAGGTCAGGGGGCTAGCTGGGAATTATTAAGTGGTGTGGCCTCAAGAGAAAAGTAATAAGGGCAGTTTCTTCCACATTAGCAGGAACGGGCTCAGCTTGCTGCCTTCTCTACTGTGCTGCTGAAGGACGTGATCAGAGGAGTCACAAATGATGGGATAACTGGTAACACAATAGAACAGATCACCAGCAGAAAAACAAATGTGTGAACAACATATGAAAGATACTTTTATACCTGAATGGCAAGAAATCCGTATCATAAAATAAATTACATGCTGCTGGGGGATGTCTCACTGTCCTACTGAAAGACAAAACATTTCGAAGTGAAGGAAAAGATAGCATGGAATAACACAGAGAGTCTCAAAATAATGAAAAGAACTTTTCATTCTGATTAGAGTGTACATATTCAGAACTGGAAAACAGAGACTTCCAGTAACGCCCAATAAACCACATATTTCAAAATGCTTTTAAATATTGATACTTTAAATATCCTTTTCTGGAGTATATTTATAAACTACAGGACTCCCTAACAAGGATCAAAGCCCCAGCAAGAGACATTTTCTTTCCTTCTTTCTTTCTCATCTCTTCTCTTCTTTTTGAGATGGAGTCTCGCTCTGTCTCCCAGGCTGGATTGCAGTGGCGCAATCTCGGCTCACTGCAAGCTCCGCCTCCCGGGTTCGCGCCATTCTCCTGCCTCAGCCTCCCGAGTAGCTGGGACTACAGGCAACTGCTACCATGCCCAGCTAATTTTTTGTATTTTTAGTGGAGATGAGGTTTCACCGTGTTTTCCAGGATGGTCTCCATCTCCTGACCTCGTGATCCGCCCGCCTCGGCCTCCCAAAGTGCTGGATTACAGGCGTGAGCCACCCCGCCCGGCCCTCTTCTCTTTTTCCTTCTCCTTCTTTTTTTCCTTCCTTCCTTCCTTCCTTCCTTTCCTTCCTTCCTTCCTTCCTTCCTTCCTTCCTTCCTTCCTTCCTTCCTTCCTTCCTTCCTTTCCTTTCCTTTCCTTTCCTTCCTTCCTTCCTTCCTTCCTTCCTTCCTTCCTTCCCTCCCTCCCTCCCTCCCTCCCTCCTTCCCTCCTTCCTCCCTCCCTCTCTCTTTCATTCTTTCTTTTTTTTCTTTCTTCCTTTCTCAGAGTTTCACTCTGTCACCCAGGCTGGAGTACAGTGGCACGATCTCCACTCACTGCAACCTCCGGCTCCTGGGTTCAAGCAATTCTCCTGCCTCAGCCTCCCAAGTAGCTGGGATTACAGGTGCGTGCCACCACGCTCAGCTAATTTTTTTGTATTTTTACTAGAGATGGGGTTCCATTATGTTGGCCAGGCTGATCTCAAACTCCTGACCTCTGGTGATCCACCCGCCTCGGCCTCCCAAATTGTTGGGATTACAGGTGTGAGCCACTGGACCCAGCACCTATTCTTATTTTAGGAAATTAAAGTTCATTTTGGATTGGATTATAGTTATGTACATGGTCCATTCATTTCACCATTTATTCAGTAACTCCATATCGAGTGACTTATGTGTGTCAGGCATTAGTGCCACAACAATGAACAAGATATGTATCCCCTGCCCTGGTTGGTTTATGGCCTAATGGAATAATAAATGGTTACTGAATACTTTCAGTCAACATTTTGCATGCACAACTTTATGCAAACCTTGCAATAGTGCTATGAATTTGATACTCTTTCTATATTAAAAGGTGAAGGCAATTAGGCTCAGAGGTTGAGTAACTTGTCCAAAGTTGCAAGCTAAAGAATGGTTGAGGCAAAATTCGGCAAGATCTGGCTAACTTCCCCTGTACACATTTATGCATTTTGGCGCATGTTCCCATATACTGTGGTCATTATTGAGAAGGAACTGTTAAATTACATTCTAGCCCTAGAAAAGTTGTCTGTATTTTATTTTCAATTTACTGAGATCTCTTGCTCTATGTGGACACAACTAATCTTTTTTTAGGCCTATTCCACTTCTTTTCCAGATTATCTATACAGTTCGTGGGTAAATAGACCAAAATATCACTGATGTACTCTATAATGAAAAATAAGCAAACTTTCAAAGAAATTGCTCTTAATTCTTCACCTTTATTTATCTGTTTCTTTTTCTCTCTGGTCAGTGCTGCTTTCTTGCTCCTCAGTACCAACACTGCAGTAGCATCTCTTGCTCTTAAATGTGAATATCTCTGGGAAACGTTTAGAATTCTCAAATTATAAGTTTATTATTACACAAATTTGGATTTCACTCTGTCACCCAGGCTGGAGTACAGTTAGGATTACACAAATTAGGATTTGTGTAATAATAATAAAATTAAAAATAAAAATAATAATATGTCATCTAAGTTCGTCTTTACAAAGTCAATTGCTTGATTGGCATTAAAGCTTTGGCATTTTTATGTGTTTGCTTTTTCTAACTTTCTCTTCATTAAAAGAACTTGCCTTATTTTGTATGTGTAACTCAATGAGAAAAATTAGAAACTATCAGGACAAAAAATGATCAAATTCACATTTTTGTGACAAAGTTTAGATAGGCATAACCAGTGTGAACACATTTCAAAAATTTTCACTTAGGTCTATATGTAGGTAACGATGTCATGCACAATCAAAATAAAAAGCTAAAAATCTTTCCACAGATCATGTACTTGATTTTCCTGTCCTCTAAAAGAATTGTTGGTCGGGTGCGGTGGCTCACGCCTGTAATCCCAGCACTTTGGGAGGCCGAGGCAGGCGGATCACGAGGTCAGGAGATCGAGACCATCCTAACACAGTGAAACCCCGTCTCTACACTAAAAATACAAAAAATTAGCCAGGCGTGGTGGGGGGTGCCTGTAGTCCCAGCTACTCGGGAGGCTGAGGCAGGAGAATGGCATGAACCTGGGAGGTGGAGCTTGCAGTGAGCCGAGATTGCTCCATCTCAAAAGAAAAAAAAAATTGTTTTTCATTCTTCACCTCTATTAAACTATTTATTTTCCTCTCTGCCCAATTCTGCCTAGGAAAATAAATTAATAAAAATTTAAAATTTCAGACATATATATTAAAAAGGAAAAATATGTTTATCCTGGCCTGTATATTACCATGGTCCAGGTAAAAATCTTGTCCAGCCTCTGCCAAATGCTAGGATTCTTGCAAATCAGGGAGTATATGTGTTCTCAAAATCCATTAAAAATAAATAGACTCCAATATTTTTCTTTGACATAACAGTATGATGCAAGCAATCAGTAGGATTTTAATGTTGCTGTTTTAAATATGTTCAACTATATTTATATGTTAACACTACAACATGTGTTTTCCTTTTAGAATTGTTTTTCATGGTCTATCTTTTTATTTTATTTATTTATTTATTTATTTATTTATTTATTTATTTATTTTTGAGATGGAGTTTTGCTCTTGTTGCCCAAGCTGGAGTGCCGTGGTGTGACGATCTCGGCTCACTGCAACCTCCGCCTACCGGGTTCAAGTGATTCTCCTGCCTCAGCCTCCCGAGTAGCTGGGATACAGGCATGCGCCACTAAGCCAGGCTAATTTTGTATTTTTAGTAGAGATGGGGGTTTCACCATGTTGGTCAGGCTGGTCTCGAACTCCTGACCTCAGGTGATCTACCTGCTTCAGCCTCCCAAAGGGCTGGGATTACAGGTGTGAGCCACTGTGCCCAGCCCATGCTCTATCTTAATTTATGTTTTCATTCAATTCTATGTCATGAGATTTCAGTTATGCTATTATATATTCTTTAAAACAATGATTTAATGTCTTTTCAAGATGAAACTCCTATTGTGTCATTATTGATGAGTGCTCTAATGCCCTAGGCCATATCATTCTTAAGGTGATCCAGTAAGCAGTGATTGAGGCAGGAAGTCACCAAATGACTCAAATCTAAGAATGCAACACTCCTGTATAATGCCCTGCCTACCGCAGGAAGGCCCATTCCCACCGTGCTGTGTTTACCATGGTTTCAGTGAAAATGATTAACACTTTTTCATGTTTAATAGCATACAGGTCCACACAACTATGTCATTGCACTGGCTTGTTCACATATCTTTGTACTCTTTTTCTATGAACTTCTTAAGAGCAAGCAAACTGTGTCTTTCTTTTTTGAGTCTTTGTAGCTACATGCTTAGTCACAGTGGTGGATTTTACCACAGAGATGATGAAACTTAAGTTGCAGGGCCCTTACCTGCATAAGGCTATTCCAGGGTCCTGGGTGAAACCTTAGCAGTGTAATCACATGGTCATACATTATTGCAAAATTTTTAAAAGCCAGATATTTTAATTAGACTGCTACATGGTTTTGTAGTTTCGTTTATATTAGTAATTTTATTTTCTTCTTGTCCTGAAAGAAGGCTCTCCGAATGGACAATTTTGGCCCCACAAAACCTTGATTGCCCCCTGTTGACATGCAAGGAACACTTATTTGCTTTGTGGTTGAATAAGTGAAAGAAGTAAAAGGGATGAGGAGGAATCAATATTTCATTAATTAATATATTTTAACATTTAAAATTAGCAAGTCTGGCAAAAATTTTCCTTAAGCCACTAACAGAAAATGCTAACATCATCACCCTTGTGTAATGTCTTGTGAGTTTACAAGCTCTTATACAAATGTAACTTCAATTGAATCTTTGAACCAGGCCTTCCGTTAAATGTAACCTTCAATTAAAGTGAATGATATCAAAATGTTTACAACTGTGCTATTTGTAGAAAAAAATTATTATACTCAATGTTTACAGAGGAAAAGAAACCTAAACGCATGATTGAGTGACGCTCGTGATTGCATTGTGTCAATACTAGGATGGCAGCTGAAGCCTTCTGATACTGACTCTACCCTTGGCATTACACGGTGTTTACAAATATATTTAAATAAATGAAAACTTATTCTACAAACAAAAAGCATAAAATCACATAGGTTAATAATGTTCTCCTCAAATGATGAACATTTCCCATTTCCTTCCCTTTCTTTCTTCTCCTCTCCTCCTCTCCCCTTCCTTCCCCTCTCCTTCCATTTCTTTCCTTCTTCTTGTTTTCTTTCTTGATGCAGGTGTTTAAAATTATCCAACTGCCATAAAGCTAAATTCTTTTTTGGAAAATTGAGCCGAACTTCTACTGAATACAAGATGAAAATGTGGTTGCTGGTCAGTCATCTTGTGATAATATCTATTACTACCTGTCTAGCAGGTAAGAAATATCCTTTGTATATTCTACATATATTATGTCAACATAATTGATATTTGTGTTTATTTTATTAAATGTGTTGTATGAAGTAAAAATTCTTATTTTCTCTTGACATCTGGGTCAGATAAGTAGATAAATATGTATTAAGGGTGACCCTATTTCCTTTATAATTTCAATTAAGATTTCCCAAATCATTGTCAGTCTTGGGTAATAGTGTGCTGGTGAATGTTTAAAATCTAGATCTCTGGGGAGATCCCTGGAGTGTAGCATTTGTCTATTACGGGGACATAAATTCTCCTACCATGGCCACTTTCAACTTGACCATTTAATGTGGAAAGATGTGCAACAGCTCACCCGTCTGTAGTATTTTCACCACCCTGATATAAGTAACCACAATGGCAAAGAGAATATAAAATATAGTAAATAAAAGAGAGAAAGCAATGGGTTTTAAGCATTTGTTCCCTTTGTTCTTAATATAATTTATTCATTTGTAAATTAATACAATTTTTAATACTGGCCATGTTTAACAACTGATTCACAAAATTTCTGAAAATTAATAATCACTTCTTAAGAGTTATAAGTAGATGCAACACACTACTGAATCTTACAACTCTTTTACCAATTTGATCAATATAATTTTAAAAATGATTAAAGTAATCTACAGTGTGTGTAGGGACATAAGACTAATAAAACAGTTTTGAGAGTGAATTCATTTTAGGACAAAGAAATACTATATTTCTGTCTTTCAAAGGCAAGTGTGAAGCATTTGGACCTATTTCCTACAATGAGAGGCACATCATATCTTTATCTGAAAAATTGATATAATTACCCAACTAGTATTGAGCTAGGTCATTATTATGAAAGTATTAGAAAAATTGAATTCTAACAATCAATTTTTCTAATACTTTCATGTTAATGTCCTAACCCAGTAGATACTTGTTGAGTGACTGTTTTGTTCAAGACATAAATGGCCCTCATCCTTTTGTATATAAATCCCCACCGATCACTTTAATGATTAATCTGACGGGCATCATTATTAAGAACATAAAAAATATTATTTTATTTTGGGGAATAATTTTTATTATGCTCACTCCAAAACTCAGAAAAGATCATTTCATTAGTACTTAAGGATTTTAATGACATTGATAAATATATATTTCATAACCAGGGTAATTATGCACACACACCCACATACATATATGTAATTGCATGCATAATATATTTACATATATAATGTAAATATAATAAAGAAAAAAATTGGTAAAGTCATTGTGAAGTCTTATTTTTGTGAATAAAATAAAAACAAAAACTGTCTTATTAGTTCTGAAAATTCATACGAATTCTATAGACTGCAAACTTTGGTGCTGCAACTATCAATGTAAAGATAAGAAATAAATATCTGCACAGATGTGAAGATATTTCAACCTTTATAGTAGGGTAGTAAAGGGCCACTACTCTCATTCCATTGTCTAGCATCTCAGCTATTTAAGTAATGTTTGAAACCACAATTCAAATAATTGCTTCAGGATCAAAATTGTTTTTTCTTTCATTTTTAGAGTTTACATGGTATAGAAGATATGGTCATGGAGGTAAGTTGACCAAAGAGTAAACCTTGTAAACATCTTTTCTCTATTGAATCATATTTTATCTCTGCTTTAAGCTATTAACTCTCTAAACTTTAAGGCAAATGGTTAATGTTAGATCACTATGAAATTTTATAAGGTGGTCTTTCTGAGATTATAAGCAAACTGTTTGTTGAATGAGTGGATATATCATAAACAAATATCTTATCAGAGGATTGTAGCAAATGGAAAATATTCAATGTGGCTGGCGTTTTTTCCTGCATGCTTTGTAACAATGCTATGCCACTAAATTTGGAAGCAATATTTTAAAATTTGTAAGCATTGAACTTATTTTTGAAAGCCTCTTTCTTTGTTGCAAGGGAGATAACTAAAGTTAGTGAACTTGAAATCTTAAGATTCAGTTCAATTAAAAGTCCACAGATACTGCAAAATTTATTGTTTAATAATCCTTCCAGTTTAGAGCCTACTTCAACTACCAAACAGATATTACAGAAATAAAGTCAGCACGGTATACTGGAAAAAATACAGAGTCTAGAGTAAGACCAGCCTGAATTTGCATTTTCAGCTCAGTACTCACCAGATAATCTTATTATCTTGTGTAAATTATATAACTTCTATGAATCTCAACTTTCCAATATGTAAAAATCACAGAATTGTTGTGAGGACTAAAAAATGAATTGCACTGATAACTTCTAGAATAATGACTGGCAAGTAGGTGCTTAATGAGTGTAGCAACACTAGTAACTTATAAAAGCCACTGCATAATGGTAGGAGAATGAAAAATCATGAAGAGTCACTGAACAACCAATGTTAGAACTTGCATGCCAAATCAAGGTTACCCATTGTTATTAGTCAGTTTTCATGCTGCTGATAAAGACATACCCCAGACTGGGAAGAAAAAGAAGTTTAATTGGACATACGGTTCCACATGGCTGGGGAGGCCTCAGAAATATGGAAGGAAGCGAAAGGCACTTTTTTTTTTTTTTTTTTTTTGAGACGGAGTCTCGCTCTGTCGCCCAGGCTGGAGTGCAGTGGCGCGATCTCGGCTCACTGCAGGCTCCGCCTCCCGGGTTCACGCCATTCTCCTGCCTCAGCCTCTCCGAGTAGCTGGGACTACAGGCGCCCGCCACGACGCTCAGCTAATTTTTTGTATTTTCAGTATAGACGGGGTTTCACCGTATTAGCCAGGATGGTCTCAATCTCCTGACCTTGTGATCCGCCTACCTTGGCCTCCCAAAGAGCTAGGATTACAGGCATGAGCCACCGTGCCCGGCTGTAGAAGGCACTTCTTACATGGCAGCAGCAAGAGAAAAATGGGGAAGAAGCAAAAGCGGAAACCCCTGATAAACCCATCAGATCTCGTGAGACTTACTCACTAAGTATTTTTTAAAAATAGCCTATGGCCGCTTTTTCCAATTCCTTGACCCATATTCTCCTTTTAATCTGCTGCAATCAGTGTTTCCCAAGACCAATCAACCAAAACTGCCTCATTCATGTCTCTAATGTCACACATTGTAAGTCCAATGGTCAGCTCTCAGGCTTCCTACTTAACCTGCCGGCAGCAGTGCTGCAGTTCTGCAGTTCCAGGTATCACACACAGACGTAACAATGTCTTATAGGCAAATAGAGCATGCTTATTTTTTTCTTGCATCTATCTGTCTTTAAAAACAAGGAGACCTTTCCCAGAAACCTTGCACTACCTGTCCAGAGTTGGGTCACACATTCACCACCAAGCCCATCATTAGCAAGAGTAGTGGCATCACTCCCTGTCAACCTTCTGAGTCATATGAGGGATGGGTTGATCTTTGAACTAAGCTGAGCTTTGTCATTGAAGGTAAAGGGCAGAAGAGGAGCTGATTAGTCAACCAACAATGTCTGCTGAATTACTCAGGTGAATTGAAATTGAGATTTTTCTCACAAATGAAAAAGTGATATCCAATATGTCATCCAGCATATATAATAGTTTTTAATGATTATTTTACAGCAACATTAGTAGCTAGTGTTCAAATATATGTATTAAAACAAAAACATTTTAAATTTGAAAAACAAAGTACATAAAGATTATAACAAAATCATCAAAACCAACTTCACTCTTCATGTCTTTAAGAATATTTTTCTTAATTTTTTTTAGATTTTGTGAAAGCAATATTGTATTCTATTGAGATAAGAGAGCAAATATGAATAAGTTGCACATAATCAATCTGTAATGTTTAGATATTTAATTAATAACTAAATCATTTGACAGCAAATATTTTAGATGCTTTTTTCCACTTGTGGTCTGCATTTACTTTACTTTCAGAAAGAAAAAAAAACCTGCAGCTATTGTAGGACCAACTTACACCCGGGCTAATCTAAAATGAAAATAAGTATCTTTAATTCCTTTGTAATTCATTGAGAAAAATTATCTTAAGAAAGAAAATAGCAGTATAATATATATTTTGTAAGAATTGGGATATGAAATAATATATAATTTATACTTTGCACATTTAGAGTCACGATATGACTGTATAGTATCCAAAGCTAATATTAAAAAAAAACTATCTTCATTGCTTAGCTTTAGGGAGGGTAGATAGAACATTTCATGTATCTTTACAGTACTTGTACCAAGACTTCCTATATATTTTTTCAACTAGACTCACATCAGTCACTAAGAATTATTTTCAGTACATATTTCTATCTGTAAATATGATTGACATTTTACAGCAGTCAGTGACCTGTCACTATTTTGATCTATGGTCCCACATAGCCCCATTAGTCAAAATAGACTAGAGTTAGACTGAAACAGGCTGAGTTCTGGAAGTAGGCCCACCAGCCCAGTCATGCTATATATTAGGATGTAGTAAGACGTGAGGTAGGTATCAGAAGATGCCCAGCCAGGTGTGTAAAACAGTCTAGATGCTTCAGAGGTGGGTCACAGGACAAGGAAGTAGTTCCTCTAGAGAGATGTGACAGGTTCCACTTGGGCAGGTAAAGCCAAGCAAGGAGAATTTAGTTCACTTAACTTTCATGCTAACCTGACTATAGTCTTTATTCTAATAACTGTATTTCTGCAAGTTTTTGAGACCAACTCCTTACTTTGTATATTTAGTTATGGAAAAGTACTGCAATGTTACCTATTACCCATGACCCTAAAATATTGGGGCACCAGAGTATTTAAAGGCTAAGCCCATCTTCTCTCATCTGCAGGAAATGGTTGGCAGTAGAGATAGGAAGCTGTAATATGTGGAAGAAGGATGCTTTGTGACAATTTAAATATTATCTCATTTAGAGGGTTTCAAGAGTGCTTACACCACTCCCCACCCAATAATCACTGTAATACTGTAAATGTTGTAAAAATTTCCATTTTGGTCTTTTGAAATTTTGATGCCATCACCTTTTTCTAATAGATTTTTCCTAGGACTCTTCTTATAACATGCTTACGTAAAATTGTGTTTACTAACTAACAGATTGAGGTGACATAGAATGGGAAGTGGAGTTTGTCTCAAAAAGTATGTAAAATGAATACAAATATCTCTGAAGCACAAATCATAATTTTACTTTCAATTTCCAGAAATAAAATAGAATAGCAATATTATAGTGGACACTCTCCACATAGTGATAGGTGAAGTAATCCCATTTGAGATTATATAACTGACTAATTATATTAATGGTGAAAGTGAGAATGAAAAAACAGTAGCTTTTTCCTCTCATTTACATTAGTAAATATGACGTAAATATTCATACATTATTTCTATCTTCATCTTTTTGATCACATTTAAGAAATGTACTTATGTCTGTAATAGATTTATGATAATCACATTATCTGGTAGGAAATAAATGTATTTGCATTAAAAGGAGATCAAAATAGTGATATGAAGTGTTAAAGCTTCAATTAGCTTGAGAGGTCATCTATAACTTTGTGCTCCTTTTAAGAAGAATCTATCTAGTAAAAAAAAGGAATGTATTTAAAAAATAATTTTAGTTTTTAAAAACACAATCTCTATCTGTGGTTTGTTTCTTATGCCTTTTAACCTCATAATGCTTCCAAAACATCAAAATTTGTCATCTAAGTGTTTCCATGGCTGTAGAAAAAAATCAATAGATGACAGTATTTCCGGTAGGCTGAGAACATAATGCTTATGTTGGATTATTTACTGGATCCTTTGCTGAGCCTTGTATTGAAATATCCCTGAAAATTCTTTTCCCTGCATCTGAGCACCCTAGTTGAGCTAGTGTGGTCGGAAACTAAGGTACAGCCTGCAAGGGAGACATGAGGATCATATTCAAGAGGTTCATGCTGAACCTGGCAATGCAATACAGATGCTTGTTTTGAGTAGTTTTTCTTTCAAGGGCCCAAACATGTTCCTAAAATAAAATATATACAGTAATTGCTAAACCATCAAACAGAATACATTATGTGATTCAGGCTTGAAAAGTTTAGAAAAGCAAGAAGCATATAGTTATGAACTAAAATCCTTAATAGACAAATGAATGTAACGTGAAGTGTGTCCTATTCTGCTTTTTGTTCTACGAAAGAGCAAAGGGAAATATCTTAACTGCAGTATTCTCTCAATGTGAAAAATAATTTCAGTATTTTCTTGGAGATTCGCTTCTTATTTTAATCCCTGAAAGCTTGCATTGTCTGTTCCTATAAAGCTCAAATATAAGTGGGAGTATTGGGAAATATATACATATAATTTGTGAAAGGCATTATAACTGAGAAGAAAAAGTATCATAAGGCACCAATATTATCCAGTTTGGCCTGTAAAATTCACTCCAAAATTGTATATCCCCTTTGAGGGTTTGCTCATTCCTTATATATAGGAATAACCCTATATACACACACAGTATAACCTTATAGGCATAGCCTCATCATTATTAGTATGTGACATTCTATAATTTTCAATGAAAATTTTCCTTGCTAGCACCTTTTTCTTTTTTAAAAAATACATATTATTAAGATAAAAAAGCTACTTAAAACATATTCTCAGTTTTCTAAAAGCTGACCAACTTTTATCTCAAAAGCATAATATACCTTAAATGAAAGGATACATTATCAAAAGAAATATTTAAGACTACTCATTTCATTAAAATATGAAAATCTACTAACTAATCCTTACATAGAAATATGTTCATGTGCATCTGCCTTTATTGTATTTGAAGGCGCCAAGCAGTACTTTCAATAATCAAAGCAACTCTGAATGACCATAACTCACCTTACTTCAAAGAGATAAAAAAGCTTCTTTCAAGGAAGCAAATGAAATTATAGATTAAATTTAGAATTCTGGACGATGACCCTCCATATAATGACACTTCTAGAAGCCACTTTAGAAGCAGACAGTAGACAGTCCGGGGCTATTTCTACACTGGAAGTACAATTGTGTAACTGGTCTTTATTAATGTAAGCCTGTACCTCTTGAGATGAGTTCATATTTTAGGAAGTCATATTTAATCACTACTATATTCTCCATTATTAAATGAGACTGATATTTAGTTTCTAAAAAATCTTTCCAATGTGCTGTTTGTAGAATGCAAGTCGGAGAAGGGTCAAAGGAAAACTCTTAACCCTGAAGACCTGAGATTCTCTTAACGATGTCTTTCACTGAGCAGATCTTTTAAGAAAATCCAACTTAATCCTTTTTTTTTCTTTGATAGATCATGCTTTCGGTGTTGTGTCTAAAAACTTATTGAGGTACCCAAAGTCAGATCAAGGACAGCTAACACCTATGGTGTATCAAATTGTTGCTCCCAACATGACCATCTGAAATTTCTATGCTAGCACTGTTGTAAGAAGTGGAAACTCAAGATCCAATCCAGTGCAGATTAGCGGCCTTATGTTTCAAGTGTATGCATACTTGCAACGCACATTCATTTCTCCTTAAATCTCCTTACATGTGTAGCCTTCTCCATTGGTAATAACATTTACGTCATCACCAGGCTTGTCGCATAAGTATCAAAGTACTTAGAAGATCTTTATGAACTTTACACTCCCCTAAGCGATATTTATTTTTAGTTTTCTAAATATTTATGAACTTAGACTTAAAATAAATTGTTTTAAAATAATTCACACTAAAGTCATTATTTATCAAGGATTATAGTGGGAATAGAAATTATCTTACCTTCAAGAAGAGAATCTAGATATATTGATTTCTCTATTTGTGTTTTTAAGCATTTTTATATGCATTGAGAAGAAACAACAAGATCTTCAAATTGGCAGGTGTTACTAAATTGCTCCAGTCAGAAAACCTGTGCAATTTGGAGAGACTCAAGGAATAGCTTATGAAATTGTCAAACTGAGAAGAAAAATAGCATATGATTTTTATCAGAGATAAGCACAAGGTCATTTCTTTCAGAAATCAGAAAATCCAGACCTTCGATAAAAAAATGAAAGTCTTCAGTAATCAGGATTCAGGATTCATTTCTCATTTTTTCCCTGCTGTGCTGTTACAGCCTGAATAGCCAGAAAATATCAGGCATCATCAGTAAAAGTATTAGAAGTGAAGCAGAAAACATTATATTCATTTATGGCTTTTACAACCTCAAGAAGGATATGGAACTAGAGACAAACCAGAACACAACTTTCAAAATTATTAGCAGAGAGCATCTCTGTGACTACCTCGTATTTATAATCTTCATAATAATTGTGGTAGGCACATGGAGTCCTTAGGACATATACTCATGTTCCTTTCTTTTCTGAATGTACGAGCCCTGTAAAACAAATTGCTTGCCTAAGACAATAACTCGAAAAGTTCATGGCAGGAGCTAAGTCTCAGTTCCTCTCATTCTTCTGATTCTGATCCAGCTATTTCCTATCTGAAATAGGATGGTGGTTATGTAATGTGTCTGAGGTCTATAAACTATTGAATAAAAGTTTCAGCAAATTTCAACCAAGTATGAGGCAGCTCCCTTTGAAACATTTTGGGTTAACTTATTAATTAAATAAATTAATTCTTCATACCAGCGGTGGGGGCGGGGCGGGCGGAACTAACTTGAGGATTTTAGTAACCATCTATATGTACAACAAAAATGTACTGAGTGTCCCAAACAACACAGTGCTAATAGCACCAGAGCTACAAGAGTGAAAACTTGGCTTCTGCTTTTTAGAAACTTCATGATTAGTCGAATATCTTATATACATAAGAAACATAAACTAAATTTTGAAGAGATTGGCAAATTCATGAGAATGTTTTTAAAATTAGCATTTATTCATTGCTGATTATAAGCCAGGTACACTGCCATCTTTCATGAATTGTCTCAAAATAATTCTGATAATAACCTTATCAGGTAGATTTTATTATCCCCATTTTATAAAGAGTGATATTCAGCTTTGGAGAAATTAAATAATTTATCCAAAGGCACACTGATAATGGTACTGAGACAAGATTTAAATGACATAATGAAACTATTTGTTCAAAAGGAAGCTGGAACAGCACTCTCATCTTCAAGTTTAGTGTCAGAGAAGATAAAATGTTTGTGTGCCACTGTCTTTACCTCTCTCTTAAAAAATAACTGGAGGAGTGAATCATGGCTTAGATTGGGCAGAGACATTCCAGTGACCTGTAAGAATATTCGTTCTTTCTAGCCACACAGATGATTATTAATTCATTTGAGGCATATGGCTTTGCACTGTGCTCTGTAAATGCTGCCGCAGTGGTGGCACGTGAATGATTCTCTTCTCCTCATCCTGCTGTGAGGTGTCACTCTTCCCTTCCAGGGAGAATAGACCACCAGGAATAACTGCTTCTCAACACGGCTGTTTGTGATAAATTTTAAACCAGTTGTTCAGATCCAATATCCGTGTAATTTATTGATTGATTGTTCTAGATGGTGCTGAGTGCCAATGCTAGTCACATGTTTAGAAAAAAATCAACAAAAACTGGCTCAGAAAAGAGACTCATTTTCTCAACATCAGGAAGCTCTCCTTCACATTCAGACTCTTGTTCAAAAATCATTAGGCTCATTTTGTTTTCCGGACAACCCAGGAGAATGATGTACACAGATGAAAGACACAGCCACCTGTTCTCAAGCATTTGCAGTCTAGCAGAACAAAAAGTTGTACCAAGAATCATAGCAAGTGTATTAAGTACCACAACCTTTATGGGGAGCTACAGGAACTCAAAAGAAGACCAATAAAAGCCAGGAGAGATGAGAGGTTTTGGCTTCCTGATGGAACTAACTGTGGCTAGGTCACCAAAGGATCACGCAAATTTTGATAGGACAAGAAAAGTAGAATGATGATTCTAGGAAAACCAAAAGCATATGCAAAGGCTCAGGGGCATGAAAGCACAGCTTGTTTGGGGAAGTGGAAAGTAGTTAACTTTTGCAACACATGGTACATTTGGAGAAATGACAGGAATGCACAGAAAATAATTTTAAATGAAGAACCTGATGTTTGGCTCAGTATTATGGAGGCAAATATCTTTGTTTTGAATTAAAATGGAGATTCTGTTTCTGATTTTTTTTCAAGTAATGTTTTTTCAATGTTCTCAAATTTTCTTTGACTTATAAAGCAGCACAATGTAAAACAATTTTATTTTTCTTGTAGTTTCTGAGGAAGACAAAGGATTTGGACCAATTTTTGAAGAGCAGCCAATCAATACCATTTATCCAGAGGAATCACTGGAAGGAAAAGTCTCACTTAACTGTAGGGCACGAGCCAGCCCTTTCCCGGTTTACAAGTAATGTACCTCGCTTGTCTTTTCAGAGTGGAGTGTCAGAGTAATGATCACAGATCAGCATCTGTGAACTTGTACAGATATAATATAGTGCTTTCTGCAAATTCCGTGGACATTAACAAAAATATTGGCATACAAACTATTAAAGAAGTTGTCTAATGCTCAAAGAGCAGATTTTCTTAAATATATGCAAATAATTCTCTTACTATTTTTTGCACAGATAATGCTACTGGCATTTGACATTATCCACTTATAAACTGTATAATGGAAATCATGTTTTTAGGCCTATGAATGGTTATATAAAATTATGCATAATTTAAATATACAGATTTGAGGATAAAATGTTTTTGTTATGTACTGGCCTGGATAACTCATACCTACAGATATGGATAAATTTTCATATTAAGTACATTTAAAGATCTTGCACAAATAACTGTGGAAAGCACCATCTTTTTCAACAGTCTCATATCTGTATTCCACCCAACACAGCAAATTTCTTAAATGTCTCTACCTATAGGAAAATCTATATAAACATACCTCTTACTATTTTTCTGGGTTACATATGTATGCTATCAAAAACAACTTTATAAAAAAGCAACAATGAGTTTTCCTGCTTCAGATGGGTCAGAAAAGTATACTAACAGTTTCTCATCTGATGCAAAGAATGAGATGCAAAAATCAACCAAATGCCAGTGGATTTAAATTTCACCTGTGCAATGGTTCCGTGAAGACAAAACAAGTGACTGATGGAGAAACTGGGGGCTCTAGTGTGTTAATGTCACCTGACTTAATTGAAAGTTGTCACTCAACAAAGTTAATTTTAATATTTTTTCCTGGATACGAAAGTAACTTTCTATTATTATAAAAAGTTCTTATAAAAGAGAATATCCCTTTCCACCCATTTGATTCTAACAGTACTCAGTTTTTTCCTGCCTTTGGCTATAATTACAAAATTATTCTTAAGATAAAATAGGAATTTAGATACAAAATCACCATCCCATTGAAATTATTTTTATTGTTTCCATTTCATGCATGGAAATATGATATAAGTAGATATTTTATAAATTATAAATAACACATTTGTTCTCAAAATATTTGATGGGCTAGACTTATTTCCACCCATCAGCCATATATGATGAGAGCCTGTTTGTCACTGACATGGAATAGTAGAACTAATAGGATCTGTAGAGGAGATCCAGTCCAAGAAAATTTTACAGGAGAGGAAGCTGAATCCTGAATAAGTAAATTTGCTTGCCCAAGAACTAGTAAATCACAGATTCAAGACTGAAACACGGGTTTTATGATTTCCAATGAGGTATGCAATTTTTTCATTATTTATCTATCTGGATAGATTGATAGAATCCTAAAAGCTCTTTCAGTGACACTTATTCTGTGACACTCTGTTGTTAACATTCACACAAGGGACCTTAGCAAATCAGACTCTAGGCTGGAACAGAGGCAATAAAAAGAAAGGGCTGCTCTCAGATAATGTTCTAGAAATAGGAAAAGGCTATGCTTCTCCTTGCTGCCCCCATCCCCCCACCCCACAGGCACAATGGAAAGCAAAGCTTTGCTTTGCCAGTAAGTCAACAACTGCCTCTCTCAGGTTGCACCCAGCACTGAAATTCCCACTTTGAGTTTCGCCTGGTTATCCATACACTAATAGACAGAACTGGAGAAGACAGATAGATGTTTAATCTTGTTATGAAGACAGTCTGCATTTGACAGGAAAAAAAAAAGTGGGGGGAAAGAACAGAAAAAAAATCAGCTCATGATGCAAATAGTTTGATGGAAAAGAACATTTAAAGTTTTTAAAATGTACATAATTTCAGGACAAATTATACTAACCTTGGTAATCATCCAATTTTTCATTCATATAGTAGTTATATATTTGTAGCATGTTCTGTGACAACATGCTATTCATAGCAACATCCTGAGAGGTACAACAGGGTACTTTACTTCTGACTTACAAGCCTTGAGGCTTTCATTATCTTGCCCCCATCCCAAAGAAACAAGCATTACAATAAAAAAGTATCAAAAGGGATTGTAGCAATAGTCTATGTTTCTGAAACTAGACCAGTGAACTTCTTCAAAGACAGAAAAAGGTAATCCTTATATGCTGTCACAAGCACAATCAGATCCATGTGGAGGAAGGTAAGATAATAAACAAAAATTTGGAACCAATATAATGAGGGAGAAATTACAAAAATTGGAGCTGCCCAACAAAGAAACCCACTGTCTTGACAAGAGCTAAGCAACTTAACACTGGATGGTTCAGGCAGGGACAATATTGCCATCACCTGGGGGAAGAGGAAGGCTTTATTCGTTGGATTGTAATTTAGTAAGTTGTAAAAATGCAAAATCACAGTTTTCTATACTTGCTTTTAAATTATCTCCTATACTGCAAAAATTGTAACTAATAATGTTCCAGTAACTTTGATTTGACCACAGATATTCTAAAGTCATTAGGACTTTTGGGCATGATTATTACTTTAATTAGAAGTGGCCAGGGAATGAGCGATGTGGCCACAAGCCACTACTATTTGAGCGATTTGACCACAGCTCTAGGCTTATGACTTTCCTGAGGACACGGAACTTTAAAGGATAAACCCTGATGAAGAATGATTATAAAATTATACAGTTGGTTCTCTTAGTTGAGAACTATTTTCTACATGCATTCTTTTCATCATCACATCAGAAAGTTAGATCCCTGTTTCCAGTCTATTTATAACACTATCCCTATCAGTTAATGCTCTGATTATCTGCAGCATGTCTTATATTGTTATGATATTATGTGGTTGGGAAGAAAAAGAATTGTTCCTCTTTTTTTACTTCATTAAAAGTAATCTTTGTGTAATGAGAAAAGACATAAGTGACCACTAACTCTAGGCTGAGGGAAATCCAGTTTTACTTGTATGTTTGTGGCTCGGAATAAATTTTTAAAAACCCAACTGACTTTTATCATTTTCAAATTGTGTGACTGACCTCTAGTGGTCAGAATATGTCACTTATTGAGCAGAACCCAATGTCAATTAGTTTGTTTCATTGAAATTTAGAGTCAGATATTGATATTTTATATTTTTTTTATGGTAGAACCATGCTTTTAATATTTTATACAGTATATCTGCATATGTATGAATCTAACTGGTGCATAGATGGCTATCAATTACATCCTAAGAAATCAATTTATGGAGAAAAACTCAACAAAATATTTGTCACTTGAGATACCTCACAAAAAAAAAGACAAAATACGTCATGTACTTTGACGTTTCCTTGTCTGTACTTGAGCTAAATTACAAATTATGGTCCTAGAGACTCAGAATTATGGAGTACAAAGAAATATCACCTGAATCATATTCTTAATTGTCTGATTTCACATGGAGCCATACCCAAATTATTTTAGAACTGTGTTGGCTCCATAGAGTTTCCAGGTCTCATGACCTGTGATATGACCTTTGTGTCTTTTTCTCATAGATGGAGAATGAATAATGGGGACGTTGATCTCACAAGTGATCGATACAGTATGGTAGGAGGAAACCTTGTTATCAACAACCCTGACAAACAGAAAGATGCTGGAATCTACTACTGTTTAGCATCCAATAACTACGGGATGGTCAGAAGCACTGAAGCAACCCTGAGCTTTGGATGTAAGTAAACTGTAACTTTTAAAAAAGGGCAAGCGTGTTTAGGTGAGTTCAGCAAGAAGAACAATCAAGGATGGTGAGAGGAAGGCATCATAGATGAGGTGGATCTTACAAGATGAGTGGGCCCTTATTGTGTAATGGAGACAACAAAGCACCGCAAGGCATACTATGAATGCACTTGAAACAGTGAAAGATGATGTTGTCAAATAAAGGAGGCCAGCGTCTGAGGATCTTCAATGACTCTTTAAAAATTAGCATCAGGCTAGGCGCGGTGGCTCATGCCTGTAATCCCAGCACTTTGGGAGGCTGAGGATGGTGGATCATGAGGTCAGGAGATCGAGACCATCCTGGCCAACATGGTGAAACCCTGTCTCTACTTAAAATACAAAAATTAGCTGGGCGTTGTGGCGCATGCCTGTAATCCCAGCTACTCGGGAGGCTGAGGCAGAATTGCTTGAAACCGGGAGGCAGAGGTTGCAGTGAGCCGAGATGGTGCCACTGCACTCTAGCCTGGTGACAGAGCAAGACCCTGTCTTAAAAAAAAAAAAAAAAAAGGCATCAATGGAAGCACCAAGCCATGTATTATCAAAGGGGCACTATCACCCCTAAGGGGGTGAAAATTCACTTTTGGGGGAAGAAAATGTCACATATGGCAACATAATGGCTGTGACTCTTCAAAGATCAACCCAATATGACAATATTGTATTGCCTAATATTTAATTTCTCATAGTAGGAGTAAATTTAATTATATTTTAGTTAATTTATTTTAAATTTAAATTACATGAAACATTTCTTTTAATTAGGGCTAATAATGAAAAACTGTGCTAAGCTAAAAATTAGAGGTTGTTTCGAAAGAAAATTTTACATTGGGAGATGAGTTGGACCAGGTGATCTCCAGTATGTGATTTAAGTCAGCACTTAAATCTTTTGCAAAATGAATTATAGGATGAAAACAATGTTTTAAGAAGTCCTTCATGTTAGGGTTTATCAGGAGGGAATAAGAGAGGTACAGGAAGAGAAGTAAGATTAAATTAGTGTGGTGAGAGTGGAAATGTAAATAACATACATTAACCATAAGGAAAGAATTAACAGGTTGCATTGCACAAAAGGAAAGAAGACTGGACGTTTTTTTTCCAAGCAATGTCTAGTCAGAGGGTAGAAATATTCTGTTCTCATTAATAATGTGATGGGAGCAAGAAAAACCAATTTCAAGGATGGCAGGAAACATTTAAATGGTTGCTTCACATGCAGAGGTTTTTGTGATAGAGTTATCCAAGTTGAAATGTCAAGTAATATTGAGGATAGGGATGGCATTCAAGTAAGACACCAGGAATAGAGAAGTAGATTTGAAAAGTCCTCTGCAAAAAAGTAACACTTAGAATAGATGAATTTTCAGAGGTATACACTTTATACTGAGAAAAGTAACAATTCAATGTTATAATTTGGGTGGTGATCACAGGTAAGTAACAGGAAGAGAGGCAGAAAAAAAAATAGAATGAGTATCAGTAAAATAAATGAAGAACTGGAAGAATATCAAGGAATCAAGTGAAATGTAAGTTCCAAATACATAGAAAAGAGTAAAGAAAATTAGAACTGAAGCAAACCCAGAATTTGAGAAGGATCAAGAGATTGGTCACTTTCACGTTCCCTAACGAGGGTCCTGCCTTTCACCCTTATTCCTTCCCAATATCCAAGCCCTCCCTCAGGAAGAGAAATACCCTTCAAATGAGTCCATTCCTCTGAGTCATTCCTTCTTACTTACTTTCTCTGGTAGGTCCCTGGGTTTGTCTGATTTCACTGTGTTTCCAGATACCCTGACTGAGATTCTCCCTAAGTCTGAAACGAAAGTCTTTAGGATATTTGTGATTTTTCAGGGTTGTCAGAATTCTTACACAGGCTGCTCCCAATATCCATAGACTTTGAGCTCATAACAGAACTTTTTAATAGTGTATACAAATCTCAGCAATGTAAGAACGAGAAGCTGACTTTACTAGGCTTCACCAAACCACTGAGAAGTGCTGTATCTCATGAATGAGTTATTCGCTGAAAGGTAAAATTGATGACTGTCTCTCTTTCTATTGACCAGAGAGTGAATGTTTCTCTTTTTTTCTTTTGAAATTAGATCTTGATCCTTTCCCACCTGAGGAACGTCCTGAGGTCAGAGTAAAAGAAGGGAAAGGAATGGTGCTTCTCTGTGACCCTCCGTACCATTTTCCAGGTAAACTTAATTCCTCTCTATTAGCATCTATGAAACAACATGGACAAGTTTCCATTTTCTTAGTAATAATGCTACATTATTAATAATCATGGCTCATTATTAATTAAATGAGACTGAATATTTGCATACCTTGTAATGTGTCGCTAATTGTTATGGACGCTTCCTTTCTCGGCTCAGTCACCTGGCTCTAGTCCCAAGGATCTCTAATCATTTCAGTTTACAAACATATATGTATTGTATGATGTCATCATTAAAGTTCCTATTCCACAGGGAAGTTCTGTTAGATTTTCTAGAAAATATTACTGAAATAGAACAGTACCAAGAAAGGATATATAATCAATCCTTTTCTTAACAAGTTAGTATCTATGAAATACTGTGAACTGTATGTAACTAAACACTAGAAGGGATAAAGACATAATAAATTATTAATCTCCTTAGGAATACCAATCAGCAAGAATAATCATCTACTTTATAAATGGGGCTAAATTAAGTGTCATCTGTTATGAAATTCAATTTTGAATCTATGTTTTCTGTAATTTTATATGGCTAAGACAAAAGCCACCAAAGTGCTAATTAAAAGATGAATTCCTCATACACTTTCACCAATTTTCATGTATTTATCAAATATCCCTTTGAAACAATATATAACTACCTATTTTCACAATTTAAAAATCATGTTTCTATTCTTATAGTTCTAATATTATGCCTTAAATTTGACTTTAAACATCTGCCTAGAGAATGAAACGTAACAGGCTTTAAAACTCCATACAGGATTTTGTGTGGAATACATCAATCTGATGTGTGTGATGATTGCTTGATAAATATGGAGGTACATATAAAATTCAAAATTTGTAACACCCTTTCAATGAGAAAAGTGTTTTTCTTAAGGAACTATTGAAACTATATATATGTTTATTTATTTTAAAAACCTACCATTTTCATAGCGTTTCCCACAAAGTAATGACCAAAAGTATCCAGTGACTACATTTGACCATATTCAATACTGGATGGCCTTCACTGCATCACTCATTGACTCAGAAAATCTCTTAGGACTATTTGTTATACAGCAGGAACAATGTATGCCACAGAAGTGCCTCAGTGGAGCAAAACAGGAAAAGCTACCAGCCTTCAGAGGTCTTCCACTGGGAGAGTCAGACGTTAATAAGATAAATGGCTAAAAGACATGGTATGTTATATATTGCTAAATAAGGAGCTATATATATGATGCAAGGAATTGCGGAGAGTAAGTATTGAGGAGACGACTGAACTTAGGAGAAGCATCACCAGAAGGAAAGTTGGAATAAACACCGGAAGGAAGTAAAGGAGATAACAATATGAGTATCCTAGAGAAGAGCATGCCAGGCAGACGCTGAGGTCAGACTATGGAAGACCAAGGAAGCCAGGGTGGCTGTCATAGACTGAATAAGGCAGAGGGTAGTAAGAAATGAAATAAGAGAGGTACAAGAGCTGCATTATGGAGGAACTTATGATCCATAGCAATTATTAATACTTTGGCTTTTACTGTGAATGCAATTTACATTGGAGGGCTTTGAGCAGAGGAGACACATGACATGACTTAAGTTATAGAAAAGTGCCTCTGGTTACTGTTTTAAGAAAGGACCTGGGGAGGACAAAGGTGGAAACAGGAGATCGGTTTGGAGGTATTGTAATAATTTAGGTAGCATATGATAGACCAGAGTGGTGACAGTGGAGGTGGGAAGGTAAAGCCAAGCATATTCTAGATAAATAGAATATATTAAATTCTATATAGAAATCTAGGTATATTTTGGTTAAATTCTAGATATATTTTGAAGGGGAAGCCAAGAGGATTTGCTTGTTGACTTTATGTGGTATATAAGATAAATACAAGAGTTGAGGGTGGCATAAAAGTTTTTGCCATGAGCTCCTAAAAGAATGAAGTTGCCATTACTTCAGCTGAGGGAATAGGTGTGGACATGTTAAATGTAAAGCATCTGTTAAGCTTCCAAATGGAAATCAAGGTGGCAGTTCTATGTGTGTGTAGATGTTGGGGGTGATGGAGTATCAATTTGTGATTCATCATTCAATAAGTTGTTTTCAAAACCATGGGACTGCAATGTGATTACCTAGACTTCTGGGGCAAAAGCAAGAAGTGTCATATATCTACCGATAAAAGCAACATTTCTTAAGCATGTGCTGGCACTTACTGAAAAAGTAATTTTATGGTTATTTATTGTTTAATCCAGTCTATAATCCGAGGAAAACAGATGGCTTTTGCAAAGATGGTTGATTTTATCATCTGTGTGGGGCTAGGAAAGAGACAAAGAAGATGGTCTGTTGAGTCCTTGAAAGAAGTAGATCAGGGCTTAGCTCTTGATTGTCAAAATCACGTCTCATCGGTAAGTTGGAGAGTCAGGGTGGCTATGGCTGCAGTCTTGGTACAGCTTATTTTGGTGATGGTGGGTGGGGAAAGAGGTGAGAACATCAGTTCTGCATCCCCTTTGCTGTATGACCTCAGGAAGTCACTTCACCCTATGAGGCCTTGGATCCCCCATTTAAAAATGGCAAGAGCCATTCCTACCTTTGTTGTAATAAGTGCTGACAGCTTCTAACAAATTGCAATTATTGTTTTGTCCAAGTGAATGGCTTTAAAAATAAGTAAGATTTGTTAAATAAACTTAGATTAATTATATTGCAAGTTCCACAAATGCAAAGGCCACATCTACTTTGTTTAGCAGCACTTGGAAGGTACTCAGGTTTTGCAAAATAAATAAATTAGAGAATCAACATTGGGCATTCACTCAGTCAGGTCAATTGTTCCATAGTCCAAGACTTATGTTCATATAACATCATGACAATAACTTCTCGGATTTAGCATTTATCCCTTATAAGGATCAAATACCATCACTTCTTTCATTCCTTTTCACACATCTCTTATGAGTGGGGCACAAGAAAATGTCTTACATTTTAGAGAAATTGAGTAGTAGAGTGACTAATTGGCCTGATAAAAGACATACTGAGAATTAAAATTCAGGTCTCTGTATTCACGTAACCACTGAGGATTCAGATTACTCTAAATACATTTTGTGGGCAGTATCTTTCATACATTCTATAGTTACAAATGTCCTTTCTCTATAATGAAATACACACTTTCTTGACATTTTTGGCTTTGGTGGTGGGGCAGGGGGAGTGGGGATTTAATTTTTAACAGAAATCTTTACAAAATTTGGATTTACATTTCAACTGAGAATAGGAAATATTATTTCAGAACAGAAAAGATCAAAGTCTTCTTTTAAATGTATTATACATATCAGCTTGGATGAAAGACTACTTAATACTCCTTTCTGAATGTGATACTTCTTTACTTACCCCAGGAGCCCTCATTTAAGAAATTTAAGCAGCTCCCTAAATATTTTCCTATACTAATTATCCTGTGACCCTAAATCAGCAAAAAGAAAACAAATTAAAAGAATTCAATTATTCACAGATATAAGTGCCTAGAAATATATGTTAACCATAATTCTGAGTTAGAGGCTAGTTATGATAGTCTAATTTCTGCCTCTTTTTAACTGTATTTTGTTTCTTCAATAATAAACATATGCTGCTGCTTCTATAATTTAAAAAAATCAATGTTGAAAACCAAAAGAATATAATCATATTCACTGCCTGTCTTGATGTTGTATTTTGCTGGAGAAAATTACATAGCTAAGCTAAATATAATGCCCAGGTTATTATTCCCAATTATGTGAAGCTTATGTAATGTGCATCTCTGTTAGTTTTTCATAGTCATTGTGCTTTCACACTCTCTTTGAAAGCTTTGCTAGCCACGTTGAGTTCCCCAAAGCAAAATAGCCGTTTGTCATGATTATTCATCTTTAAAAGAAGCCTGAGTGCTGCCAGTTCTTGGTTTGTCATGATTTTACACCTAAAATCCTATCTAGTCTGACCTGGAGAGATTCCCACTTACATTCTTCCCAGTAGAAATTGTCTTTATGTGATCAAAATGTTTTGAAGGGAATCATCATTTTTTGACCTAAAGGTATAAATTGCCCATTGTCTCCTCTTGTGTATTTGTTGAATGACTCCTGGGGAGTCATTCATCAAAACAGAGAGGAAAGAAGGAGTAGAAAACTATAGGAAATGCAGCAAATTAAGGAGGAAATTCAGTTTTCCATTTAACTAGTTAGTGTGTTCAGCCAAAGGAATTTCATATGGGTAAGAGTTACCATATGATACATCTCCTAATATTTAATTAAACCAGTACTACACTTTTCCCTGTTTCTGTGGTTTTTTTTTTTAATTTTTTTTATTAATTTTTTTTTTGCACACAAAACAATACGCATTTTCTAAAAATACATACAAACAAAAAGATGCATATCAAACATATTAGGAAGGTTGCACACGGGAAGACGGGGAATAGAAATGGGGGGTGGGAATTAAAGAAAATAAATGAGAAAGGGACTTTGTATGGATCAATGATAATAACTCAATCCTCTATTTGACAAAGAAGAAGGAGCAGGAAGAGGAAGAAAAAGAAAGTGGGATAAAGGATCAGAAAGGGAGGAAAATAGAAAAAAATAGAGTATGACTCCAGGGTAGACCTGTTTTGTTGTCGCTGGGTTGGTTGGTTGGTTTGTCTGTTGTATTTTTCATATGTTTCGCCAAGTTGGCCAGGCTGGTCTCGAACTCCTAGCCTCAAGTGATCAACCTGCCCCGGCCTCCCAGAGTGCTGGGACTATAGGCGTGAGCCACCACGTCCAGCCCCCACAATAGGTTATGTAAGCTCATTTCTAACTCTGTAATTTAAAATAGGTGTACACACACACACAAAAAAAAAAAAAAAAAACAGATAAAGTGATAATATGGTAAGTAATCTTAATTTTATTTATAAAATGCAGTACGGCAGATTAATCATGGCTTTGGAGTTATTAGATGTGGATTCAAAATCCCATTTCTTCTTAATAGTCATGAAATTCTAAGCAAGTTATGTAACCTCTTCAAGTTTCACTTAGCCCATCAATGAAATGAAAGCAAGAATATTAATAGTTTATAAAATAATAGAAATAGATAAAGAGATGTAATTGCTTAGTGTAATGCTTCTATTCATGTCAAATATGGTACCTATTTAAAAGTGTGCACTGTTTGTCTTCGCTTTCTCCCAACATTTGCTCTACAATGGCCTATATTAGATTAAGTGATAGCTTGTTACCAGCCCCTATTAAATTATGTAACAACTTTGGGGGAAGCACTTAATATTTAGAAGACAATATTTTCTCCTAGATGATCTTAGCTATCGCTGGCTTCTAAATGAATTTCCTGTATTTATCACAATGGATAAACGCCGATTTGTGTCTCAGACAAATGGCAATCTCTACATTGCAAATGTTGAGGCTTCCGACAAAGGCAATTATTCCTGCTTTGTTTCCAGTCCTTCTATTACAAAGAGCGTGTTCAGCAAATTCATCCCACTCATTCCAATACCTGAACGTAAGTATTGTATTTGTTACACTCTGTTTTTGCAAGGTTGTCTACATATGGTATACTTACCGTAATGAAAAGAAATATCCAGTGAAGACTAGCTGGCTTTTCAGGAAGGACAATATAGAAGGGGATGCACGTTGACGGGGCCAAAGGCCTGCTCCTAAGCTTTTTGTGTTGAGAAGATTCAGCTAATAAAATTGCTGTAAGAAGGTTAAGTTCGGATGAGTTGCCTCTAGCTCGGGAAGTACACAAGGGACTGATACCTTAGTCTGGTTGTAGTGTATTGGTTACAGTGGAAATCATTGACATCTACTTTTTGTTTTGTGGCCATTCCTACTTCTTAGTAAGCTCATGAAGAAATCAAATGATTAGTAGATCAAAACAAACAATAGTAATTGTAGAATTTTTTTTAAGTCATTTTGATTATTTTGGTATTTTTAAGGAACTATTTACATGATACAAATAAGTAAACAAATGGTCTTTTCTAATCTACATAATCAGCATGGGGTGCTACCCTGGTAGCACCATGGTGGATGACCACTGACAATCTGATTGGCCTCTCCCCAGGCTCCAATTGAACTACTTCCCCTTTAAAAAGCACTGCTGCTTAAGAGAATCAAATCACAGTATACTTGCTTACTTTACATTATCTCTATCCAAGTCCTTCTGCTACATTAATATCAGCAAATTCAAGCTCATGAGAGCATACCAGCTTCAGATTAACAGATTTAGGTTTGGCTCCTGCCTTTACCCCTAAGTACAGTGTGATGATGGGAAAAATGCCGTAATACCATTGAGGTTCCATTTTTATTTTTCTCTGCAAGACAACACTCACATAATTGGTATTCAAAAAATATTGTTGACTTTCTGGCTCATTTTTCTTTTCTCAGTTTTAAGAGATAATCTCACCCCCTACTTCATAGACTGAAAAGGAGCCATCATATAAAAATTCTCTTGATTTTCTTTCTACTCTTCCCCAGAAATATACTTGCAGTTCAGCACTTCTATTTATTTTCTTACTTTTTGTCTCCATAGCAGAAATATTTCTCCCCTCACTCAAGCTAAGTTCTCCAGTTGTTCTGGTTCACATTCCATTTATTTCAATTAGAAACTTCACTACAACACTTATTTTCTTCTTTCCTGAATCTTCAGATTCTACTCTACCTCATTATCTCTGCATATTCTCTTGTATTCAATGCAATTTTTAATTATTATGAATTCCTATTTGCTAAATCCAAAGGACACTTTGAAGTCCTTATTCTGTTTGAACTTTGACACTGCCTCTTCTGCCTTTCGTGAACTTTTCTTTCTTCACTTAATTTCCTGAATTCTTCATCTCCCTTCTGCCTCTCTGACAAATTTCATAGAATATTGCTCACAAAATATTCATCTTTCTTATATTTTTCTCTAATCTTTTCCTAGGTATTCTCACCCACTTAAACATTTTCAACAGTATACCTTTGCAAGAGGCTTCAAGTTCACATCTCCGAAACTTTTCTTGTGTTTAGATCTCAATTCTTCCTATATCCTGGACTTGTCCCCCAAAAAGCTCTCAAAGATGTTAAGCTCAAAGTGTCACAAATACACGTGTTATTTCTCTCCAAAACCTTCTCCTTTTCTTTAGCTTATTTAGCAATACAATTTTATTTCCAATAACTCAAGGTAGCATTATTTGCTATCAAATCCCAATTTCCACTGATCTTCAGGACAGCTAACCCAGTGGTTCTTAATTAGTATGTAAGCACCTGGGGAGTTTTGGGAATAATGCAGGACCCAGAGATACTGATTCAGCAGGCCTGGAATGTGACCCAGGAATCCACAAGTTGAACCAGTATCCTAGGTGATTCTGATGATGGAGCCTTTAATCTACACCTTGAGAAACATTGATCCAAGGAGTCATCCTGCTGATTCTGCCTCTAAAATACAATTTATATTTACTGTTTCCTGTCTGTTTTCACTGTAACTACGCCCTAGTGTTGGCCCTCACCTGTTTTGCCTGAAGTATTGAAACAGCCTTTTTTGGACCTCTGAGACTGTTTTCTCTATTTCTCCTCTCCATGCTCCATCCTTTAAAAATGCCAACAAGGTCTTCTACTTAAACCAAAGATAAGATCCATATTACTTCTCTTACCAGGTCCCAATGGTAGTTACTTGATACGATTTGGCTGTGTCCTTACCCAAATCTCACCTCGAATTGTAATAATCGTCACTTGTCAAGGGTGGGGCCAGGTGGAGATAATTGAATCATGGGGGGCTGTCTCCCCCATACTGTTATTGTGGTAGGGAATAAGTCTCATGAGATCTAATGGTTGTATGAAGGGGAGTTCCCCTGCACATGCTGTCCCTTGCCCACCGCCATGTAAGATTTCCCTTTGCTCTTTCTTAATCATCCACCATGTTTATGAGGCCTCCCCAGTTATGTGGAACTGTGAGTCAAACCTCTTTCCTTTATAAATTACCTAGTTTCAGATATGTCTTTATTAGCAGCATGAGAACAGACTAATACATTACCTATTGAGAAAATTCATCTCAAAACCTTTAATATCCTTTTTTCAGTCCTTCTAGATTGTGGGTTCAAGCTCATATACTTCAGCATCATTTGAGTTCCTAGACTTTTTAAAATTCCTTGCACACTCCTGGAGCTTTGTCATAGTATGCTGTTTGCTCAACCTGAACTAGTCCAATTTAAATGCCATATTTGCCTCAGTGTCCTATAGCCCTTACCTACTTCTAACTACCCTCCTCATCAGTCACTCTTTCAAAGTACCCATCTTGATTTGGCTTATAGATCATTATTTATTTATTTGTCTCTTTAGCATTTTACAGTGTGAGGTACACACTCAATTTGTGATCCTAAACAATGCTTTTCACCTTTCTGAGCCTGATTTTTTCCGTAAGCCTGAAGGATAATACATCTTTCAGGACTGATGTGCTAAATAAATGAAATAAAGTGTCTAGTTTGAAGAGCGCTGTGTTGTCTGAATAAATGTTTTCCTTCTTTCCCTCTCTCCTTCCCTCTTTTCAATTTGTTTCCCTTTGCCTTTATCTCTGTGGGCATTTCTTCTTTTCTCCTTAGTTTCTTGCCTTGCGTCTTTCTTTTCTACTCTCTTCTTCTTCTTGTTTTTCCTTCTCCCTCATTTTCTTTCTCTACCTTCCTGAGTTCCATGCGGCACCCATCACAATGTTTGACACATATCTGTTGCTCACTAAAGACAGGAATTTTTTTAGTAAATTGAGTCACATTGGTTATGCAGCTGTCAGAATGAGCCAATATTATTGAAAATACTGAGAAGTTATACTATATTCATACTGTGCATAAACAAACAAATCTATCCATTATGATATGACCAGTACCTGTACAGAGAAAAGCTTCCATGTTGAAGCAGCTCTAATCCTATAGAATTACCATGTTTAAGAATAGCTACTATTGTGCCTAATAATTAGTGGATGTTTGTGTTTCTCTTAATATTAGGAACAACAAAACCATATCCTGCTGATATTGTAGTTCAGTTCAAGGATGTATATGCATTGATGGGCCAAAATGTGACCTTAGAATGTTTTGCACTTGGAAAGTAAGTATACTGACACTTTTATTAATATATATAGAATAGTACCATTTTAGGAAATAAATAATTGTTTAGCTATAAACATAAAGTAATTGTCTTTTAAGTGTGTGAAACTTTAGCACTTGTATCTTCTATTTAAAGTCCTGTTCCGGATATCCGATGGCGGAAGGTTCTAGAACCAATGCCAAGCACTGCTGAGATTAGCACCTCTGGGGCTGTTCTTAAGATCTTCAATATTCAGCTAGAAGATGAAGGCATCTATGAATGTGAGGCTGAGAACATTAGAGGAAAGGATAAACATCAAGCAAGAATTTATGTTCAAGGTAGATACATTATTTTAATTTTTAAATTTTGTATAAATTTCATCAATATCTTATTTACAGCCATTTCCATACATGAAAAACTACTACATAATGATTAATAGTTTTGAAAACAGTGATGCATGTTACATCATGGAGAAAGATAAAATATTTCTCATATGTCTAATGAAGTCAGTCACAACTATGAGTTATAGAAGTTATGAACTTATTACCAATTGAACCATAGGTAATAGCAATGGATTGATAGAAGTGTTATTGGTAATTTTCCGAATATACACTTAATATAGTTTGTTTACTCATTTTATCACTGTCTTTTTCAGTATCTTTTTATTTATAGAAGAAGCTATGTGTTATGACTTAGTTTGTCAGTGGTTTGCAAACTTAAGCATGCATCAAAATCACATGGAGGGCTTGTTAAAACACAGATTGCTGGACCAAACTCTCAGAATTTTTTATTCAGAGGTCTGTTAGGGGCTCATGAGTTTGTATTTTTAACAAATTCCCAAAGGATGCTGGTAATATTGGTCCTGGAGTCACACTTTGAGAACCACTGGTCTAAGGAATCATTTTTTTTTTTGACAAAATTATCTTGGCGCAAGCCTTTGATTTTTCACCCATTAAAATACACTTACATTTGGGAAGAGATTTTTTTTCAGGCCACACTGGAACTTTCCAGACTGAAATAATCTCTATAATGTTCCACAGCATGAACCTTGCAGGTCACAAGTGAATACACATCGAGGGTTTCCACAAGATTATTCATTTTTAACTCTGGGTACTGTCCCATTTCACTTTCTCCTGTCTCTCCCAAAAAGGAATAAAAAATCTGACAGTTTCACCCATATTCTCCAAAAGTGTTGTCTCCATCTCCAGTTTTTCTTCCCTCTTAAATGCACTCCAACATGATTTGCATCTCTACCTCTCCACAGAAACCTTTCTTTTCATGACCACAGACTTCCATATTGCTAAAGCTAATGATCAATTCTCAGTTGTACTTTGATCTAACAGCAGTGGTTGCCACAGTTGGTCCTTCCCTTCTTCATGATTCACTTTCTGTGCTTCATGTCTGCAACCCACTTTGTTATTAATTTCCTTGTATAATCTTTCATTCTCCATTGCCTTTCAACTCCATACTTTTCTAACATTGGTGTGATCAGGGTTCCATCTGTGAAACCCATCTCCATTTCAGTCACTCCCTTTATGATCCCACTCGTGATCATGGCTTTAGACACACTCTGTACACTGAATGCTCTAACCCAAACATTTACCCTGAACTTCAGACTTGTATGTCCAATGCCACAGTAACGTTAATGCGATACATATCAAGTGTGCATGAAATGGCCTCCTGAAAGGAAGGAAACACTAGGTAAGATCCTTTAAACTTTTGAAATAAATCCACCACTTTCTACTAGGTTTCGAAAGCTTATAGACCTGTTTTTATTCAACATATTAAGAAAACTACGCTCCAGGTTCTCAACAGAGTAGAATTTTGAACTGTCTAATATCTAAAGCCTTAGAAGAACGTATTTACAGAAGGTAATTTAAGAGAAATATTATTCTTTACTAATGCAGCATACTAAGTATTATCTTTAGATCTGATCACATCACTAGAAGGTTACCTAATTAAGCCATATATAGAATGTGTCAAGCCAATTCAATTATTCATTACATGATGTGATAGCAAATGTCTGTGTTGTCTATGTGAGGCCAAGACAGGAAGGGTGCTGATATTCCTGTATTATGTATTGCTAAGATTGTATACAAAATAAAACCTCTCTCAATTACAATGAACATATCCACCAATATTTTAAAAAATATCTCCCTATGTTACAGATAAATATAATGATGAGTGAAAACATGTACTAAATAAGATTATATATGCTTTAAAATATATAGGTGTACATATGTCTACATGTATAATGTAGACATTATAATGTATAATGTTGATGGTTTTTGGTGAGATAAAAGTGTTTTCTAGTTTTTAAATTTCTGGTATTTTATTACTTGTTAAATGCTTTTTATAAGATGTATATATTGCTTTTGCTGTAAAATTAACACAAGTTCCCAAAGAAATATTATTCTCCACTCAGGATTCTTTCCTCCTACTTCCTTTTTATTTTATATTAATTTATTTATCTGCATATATTTAGACTAGATAACTGAAATAATCAAAAAGACTGTCAAATTGTTTATTTGCTTGTTCTCTAGAAATATTTTTTCTTCGGAAAATTTTTAGCGTTTTCTCATTTTTATGGATGTTTCTTTAGATATCAAGTAGATCAGATTAAAGAATGAGACTGAGATCAATTTTACTACTGCATGGATTTCAGCAATCATAGCTACTGTATATAGTTTCTAATATGGAAAGAGTATATGTAGGTGTCCAAGTCACTTTTCTAGCACCACAGTAAGATGTTACAGTGGCCACTAGCTGAAAAGTTCCATCAAAATGAAGATGATGTATACCTGAGGGAGTGGGAAAAAAAATCTGAGTCTTTATCCAAAATGTTAAGAGATTGTGTCATATTGAATTGAGATGTAATTCTTTAAAACCTTAATGGTCATTTTGACAGACTTGAAAGGTTTATGTTATGAGCAGAAAAAAATCAATTATTTTAGTACTAATTATAACTCAGCTTTCCAACAACACGATTTACAAATGGAAAAATAATGACTGAGTTACAGTTACCTCCTGCTGTAATAATACAGGATTTGCATAGGTTAAACCTATGCAAAGACAAGGCCTATTACTGAATTCAGGATACCTACACTATCTGATGTATTCTGCAGAATTAGGTTAACTAAATGTAATATTTATACTCTGGAGATTATGATGGATCTTGAGACTTTCATTTAACGTTTACAATGTTCCTTACTTTTTAGCATCCCCTGAGTGGGTAGAACACATCAATGACACAGAGGTGGACATAGGCAGTGATCTCTACTGGCCTTGTGTGGCCACAGGAAAGCCCATCCCTACAATCCGATGGTTGAAAAATGGATATGCGGTATGTATGTTCAAGTGCTTTGCTGTTCCTGAGTTCCTGTTCAAGCAGTGTTTCAGGGTAGTCCTGGGATAAATTTAGCAGGAGAGCCAATAGAGAAAGGGTACTTGGGCCCTGAAATATAAAAGCTTCCTAAAAAAGACAAACAAAAACTGAACATAACGTATCTTCTTTCAGTTTAAACAACTTTCTGTAATCTTACTCTACCTTCTCTCTCTCTCTCTCTCTCTCTCTCCTTATTTTTTCCTTTGTTCCACTTTTCCACCCTCTTCCTACTCATCCATCTCCAATACCTAATATTGTCCTCTTTTTCTTGCCACTATTTTCCTGTACCCCACAGAGACAGAGGTAAGAGTGAAGCTCTAAGTCCTATCTTTGGCCCTGGGGACAAGTAGCAGCAGTGGGATTCTTCTCTACCTTCCCACTGTAATCTCCCAGCTGGTCCAAGAGGGGAAAAGGTGGACTCTCAGCTCTGTAGGATGAATAGAACAAGAGCCTTTGGGCATGGTAAGTGGGTTTTCTTTTCCCATGCCATGAAAATCCCACTCAGTTCATCTTAGGTAACAGTGGGGGCAGATGAACATAATGTATCTAAATTAAAAGACAACCAAACCCAGACCTAAGTGAAAGTATTTCTATTAAATTTCTTTGAGAATATGTTTCAATTTTATTCTTTTCAGTATCATAAAGGGGAATTAAGACTGTACGATGTGACTTTTGAAAATGCCGGAATGTATCAGTGCATAGCTGAAAACACATATGGAGCCATTTATGCAAATGCTGAGTTGAAGATCCTGGGTCAGTATCATTTCTAACTTCTGTTAAACATTGTTAAAGCAATATGTCATATCACACAAAATATTTATTGAGCCTACACAAAATACCCAGTACTGTGTTAGGTGTACGACCTAGGTTGGTTGCTTACTGATTTATTTATTGCTAATTATCATAATTCAGACTAATGAAACAATGGAATAGAATGAATCTTTGCCACAAAAAAAGTCTTCTTCAGAGCATTAGCAGCAGTGGCCTTACCTAGGAGCACATTAGAAGTGCAGAATCCCAGGCTCACCCCAGACCTACTGAATGGACACTTTAAAAAGATCCTCAGATGATTTTAATACAAAGATAATTTTGAGAATGACCAGACCAGAGGATGAAAAGTCAACACCCAGATGAAGATATGCCTAGGCCTAGAAAAGCCTCCAGAAAGTACACAGTTACAGATGATTGTAATGTGTCGAAATATATGGATGAAATCTGCTTGGAATCTGCCAAGGGAAGAGGAGAGAGAGCAGTGGATTAAATGTGGGGATGCTGAGGAAAGTCAGAGCATGCCATCAATGGAGTAACCTTTTTTAAGACTCTATATTCTGTTCTGGTAATTATTGCTCTGTACTTGGAGGTAACGATGAACTACAAATGATCATGTACTCCTTAATTAGTTGATTGGATCCATTATTCCCACAGCTGTTTATAGATAGGTCCTGAAAGCAGGGCTCCAATTATTTTGGCATTTTGCAGAGTGTTTGCATACAGATGATGCTCAGTAATTGTATAAAGAAGGAGAGACTGCATTGTTTAATGAAAAGTACATGCTTTGGAAACAGAAGGACCTAGGTTCAAATGTGACTCCCACTTATTACTACCTGTGGCACCTTTGCCGAATTAGATAATCCTAATAGATTTCAATTTTCTCATTTATAAACTGGGAATAGTTCATTCAACATGTGGTTTAGAGGGTTGACTAGGACCATATGTCAGTGTGTATAATGCTGGTCAACTTTCTCCAGCCTTTCACTTTACTTTCCTTGAGGAATTGAGTCAAAGCAACTGAATTCAGTGTTAATTTTAAGGTAAATGTGTATAAAATATTTGATTGAGATTAAAGTTATTTATTTATTGAGGCAGGGTCTCACAGTGTTGCCCAGGCTGGAGTGCAGTGAGGCGATCACAGCTCACTGCAGCCGTGACCTTCGAGGTTCAGGTGATCCTCCACCTCAGCCTCCTGGATAGCTGGGACTACAGGCATGCACCAATATGCCCAGCTAATTTTTTGTATTTTAGGTAGAGATGGAGTTTCACCGTGTTACCCAGTCTGCTCTCAAACCCCTGGGCTAAGCCATCTGCCCACCCCAGCCTCCGAAAGTGCTGGGATTATAGGTGTGAGCCACCAAGCCTGGATTCTAATTAAAGTTTCTAATAATCAATTCAGTTATCATCAACAATTGTACATTTGAATTGGGTGAATTTTATAAGTCAAAGTTATTAAATAAAAGTTACAATGCGTTAGGTATAGCATGCATATTGGTGACAGCTGATCATATTTACTGAGATTAATCGTTTCCATTAACTATTAAAGGAGAATAAAAGATTCTACAACACAGAAGCAATGTTTAGGCTTTACAAACAGAAAGAGAAAAATAATAATTTGTTTTCTTTTTAGCGTTGGCTCCAACTTTTGAAATGAATCCTATGAAGAAAAAGATCCTGGCCGCTAAAGGTGGAAGGGTGATAATTGAATGCAAACCTAAAGCTGCACCAAAACCAAAGTTTTCGTGGAGTAAAGGGACAGAGTGGCTTGTCAATAGTAGCAGGTCAGTGCTGAAACTAGAAATCCAATTCCAAAAACTGTTTGAAAAAGTTTATTTTATAGAAGACTTGTTTATATGTTAATAATGAAAATGTTGTTTGCTCTAAATTATTTTTTTTTTCACAGAAGATCCTGTAGTTCTAAGTTGGACAGAAATACCTACCCCTGTCAGTATCTATTATGATGAAAGTTCAATTAACAGGACTCTATAATGTAGAAGGAATTTAGAAAATTGAAGCTCAGAGGTGTTTTTTGTTGTCTTGTTATAAATTGCCCAATGTCATACAGCTAATAAACAATGGGAAATAAAATAGGAGCTCTCTAACATATTTTTCCCCCAATATAGGCATCTATATCCATTCATATTCAACTGAATTTTATGCAATTAGCCTATTCAATATTTTTGTAGAAAAATAAAAAGATGATTTCAAAGTGCAAATAATCTCTTCCCATCTTGAAATGAACAAGATGCTATCATCATATTCCTTATAAGTGGACAATCTACCAATGTTTTGGTGGTTTGGGGACAAAATGAAAAAGCAGTGTACACCTTATATAGATTATTTGTATGAAAGCCACACTGAACAGTTTGTATGTTTCCTAGAAGAAGTAATATTGAGTGCAAAAATTATGAAGAGGAGAAAGCCAGGATGGGAAATGGGAGGGATGGGATGTGGGCATTGGCTTTGGGGTGCATTTCAGAATGTGAGGGCAGCATGAACAAAGGCCCTATGGTGAGGAGTTTAGAATGTGTAAGAAATTGCAGAAACTGAAATCAGTGTGATTTGTCCTTAGAGGAAAATGGAGGAGACTTTTAAGAGATGAGACATAATAAGCCAGATCATAAATAACAAAGTTTTCTATGCTAAGGGGCTTGGGCTTCATCTAAGAGTAATGGCAATCTGTTTAAAGTCTTAAATAAGGGAGGACAAGGATCACTTTTGTATTTGAAAGACTATTATTACTCACGTGTAGAAAATACATTATTTTCTTCACAGTAACCCAATAAAGTAACATGGGAATTATCATCCATATTTTGATGTGTCTAAAGCTTGGTAAAGTTAAAGTGACCTTCTGAAAAAATATATTGATGCTATCTAAACTAGAACTTGAAGTTGTAAGACATTGATATAAATTGGGAATATGCCAACACAGCCCTCTTATTAGGATGAGCACAGGCACGGCTGTTTATGGAATGGGGCAAGAGGGCAGGGACATCAGGGGCTTCCCTGAACACACTGACTTTTAAAGTTAATATTGTTTGACCTCAGAGTTGTTAAGATTTTAACAAAATGATACTACAAGAAATGTTAAAGGAAAAGCCCATTTGTTCAATATGCTGCTGAAACATTAATGGTCAGACAATGAGCAATGCAGAGACCATGATCAAAGGGCAGCTACATGTGTAGGTGCTTACTCCTTCCACAGCCTAGAGCAGGGCATTACCCATTGGACAAACCATTAATTCTCCTCTGTGATAATAAAATCTTTTTCTGATTCTGATGAAGACCGATGTCATGGACCTCTTCAACCAAGGATTTCCCAGAACTATGTTTCATGGACTTGTTTTTCCTAAATATCAACATGTGTTCAAAAAAAGAAGAGAAAGATATAGCTCCTGAAATTTTACAATTTTGATTGTGTTATGATATTTTTAAAGCCTTTGAAATCAAATTGCATTTTTCCTTGATGAAAGCGTCTATAAATCTAATTTTTACTTAGTACTTTAACCCATTACTATCTCGGTGTAAATACCATTTAATAGTAGATAAAGTATTCATATGCAAATATATTTGAATTATAAAATAACATGTATGAAAAGCTAAACATAAAAATTTTGGTGTCTATTTTGAAAAAGAATACCCAAGGACTAACTAAATATTGGTCTTTAAGCATAATCTTATTCTCCTGAAAATAATTATAAAAACCATTTCCACATAACTAAGTTATTTCTGTATCTGGTTAGTGCCTAAAGAGTGGTTTATGTGATATATGGGAGAAGCTATGTATCTTGATAAATGGTAATTAAGTTCTCACTTTATGATTTTTTGGCTCAAATGATATATTTTCTGCAGCAGAATTTCTTTGTAATTAGTAGAATTAAGTTAGTTGCTAATTTAAATTCAATGGATTGCTATTAGCTCTAAAGTCACTTTTATTTAAACCACTTATAGGAAGGGATCTTCATTAATCTTTTCTATTCCAGAGGTTATTCTGGAGTAATTTTGGCAACAATAAGTGACCAATTGGTTAAAGACCAGATTGTTCCTAGTTTGTTTGACAGCTGATCTATATCATAGTATCTGGAAATAAGGATAAAATCTTGAGAGTTTAGTCTATATTACTTTAAGAATAAGGAGAATTATTACAAAAAAATCAGGTTTTCTAAATATTTTTATTAAAAAGTATTTTAATTTCAAGGGCAAAGTACCTGAAAGTATAAATGAGATGAATGACACATGGAATTATGTATACCCTTTAAAGATGGTAAAGATCACTTGAAAACATAAGTAAGCTAAAAATATTAGCGTGATTTCAGAAAGAATCATCATTGTGTTTTCCCCTGCTACTTCATTATAATTTTTGTTGTGTTTCTCGAAAAATCATTAAATGAGAGGGATGTGGGAACTTGGCTGAGGACTTAGAGCTTAGTGAGAAAAAGTGTGACCCATTAATATTGGTACTGAATTAATATGTGTCCTCCAAGAAGCTGACGCCAGGAAGATTAGCTATGTAAGAAAGTAATTAATGGCAATGCATGGGAGAGAAAATAGAGAGGAAGCGGGTGGAGGCTTGGAAAAGTATTTTACTGAGATACAGGTCTGATCCCAGATGAAGGACAGAGGGAAGGAAGGAAAAAAGATTGTGTTGAAATGACTTGGACTGCACTGCACTTCTAAGAGAGTATGGTCATGCCGCTGGAGAGTCTTCCAGTCAAAAATGCGTATCAGAGGAGTTGCTGTCTTCCAGGAGCAGGCCTGGCTTAAAATTCCTCCCATGATCAGTCATTGGCTGAGAACAGCCTGTGGAATGTGTGGCTTTGAATAAACACAGTGATGGATTTTTGAGTACAGGGTCTGGGACAGAGAATAAATTACACTCCTCAGAGTTGGAGAAAGACTTCCATGATCTTAAATAATTACTTTTATCATTATATTATTTTGATACTTCATTTCTCCTTCAACAACAAAAAGTACTCTGAAATGAACTTCAAGTCAGGACTGGATTGTTCAAGAAAGGAAAGGAAATCCTGGACTATAATATTAGTGGAAATTTTGTTATTTTCTTATATGAAGATTTTTATCAGTAAGGTAGATAGTTTTGTTTCTTTTATCAGACTTTGCCCTTAAAATGGATATACGTTTGCATGTTTTGTGCAAATGTTCAAAGATAATTTAGTTTTGAAAATGATCTGTTTAAAGAAAGTAAAAAATCCAGTGACAGGCAATTCAATATTTAATCTAAGTGTCAGTTTCCATGTAATAAAACTTAGCGAGTTTTAGTCTCCATCCCCTGGGGAAGAGGCTGACAGGCAGGGAAATATGTGTAGAATGAAAGACTTAGTTTCTGTTCAAAGTAGAATTTCCTAAATGTTAATTTGTTCCAGAAGTTGTTACTAAGGAGGTTTTAAAATATTTTTTAAAGTTTCTAAAAATAAAATATGTTTATATTTCTCTGTGGCCATGGAAATGGCAGTCTGTCCTCACCTCCTAGTCTGAATTGAAGTCCTAAGGTTACATTTCTGGGAGACCTGGGCTCATTTCTTTCAGGCCTATGACTGATTTCAGCCTGTCCCATAGTGGAAGGTCAGTTAGAAGGCTATGGCAATAGTTCAAGAAATAGATGAAAGTGGATTTCCAAAACAAATTGTCAACGATGAAGAAAAATATTATAACTAAAGGCTAGAATTTTCAACTTACAAAAACGTCTGTGGTCGCATGATTTATATAGAATGTAATAATTGAAAAATATTAGTGTTTGTAATCTAAGACATAATGTATTTTACTAAATCAGGTTTGTGAATTGTATATATTTTTATTTCACTAGAATACTCATTTGGGAAGATGGTAGCTTGGAAATCAATAACATTACAAGGAATGATGGAGGTATCTATACATGCTTTGCAGAAAATAACAGAGGGAAAGCTAATAGCACTGGAACCCTTGTTATCACAGGTAAGTTAATGTTTGAGGGTGCTTAATTTCTAATGTATTAAAAAAACATGATTCAGCACTAAACATCAAAACAGTCAATGTATTTGTAAGTTTCTTTTCCAAAAGAATTTCAGGCAAGTTTCTTGCTTGATGATATTGTTCTTGGAATTTGGATGTGAAAACATCTTATTTTGCACAGATAAATAAAAATATATTGGTTTTATTATTTTAATATACCAGATAATATGGTGTCTTATATCTTCTTGAATTGTGCTTTACTTTTTTATTTAAAAATCTATAGATCCCACACGAATTATATTGGCCCCAATTAATGCCGATATCACAGTTGGAGAAAATGCCACAATGCAGTGTGCTGCGTCCTTTGATCCTGCCTTGGATCTCACATTTGTTTGGTCCTTCAATGGCTATGTGATCGATTTTAACAAAGAGAATATTCATTACCAGAGGAATTTTATGGTATGTGTTTTAAGTTTCATCTTAACACCCCAGTGATTCCTATGTGTCTGCATTGAAAGTTCTATTACTATAATCACATTTTATATCATCTTTGTTTTTCATGAGACCAAAAAGCAGGCAAAAAAGCTTTCTGTGGTTCTCCTTATATTAAATGTTGTACTGCTAAATCTTTCTAAAATGGCTAGCCCTGAGGATTTTGGTAGAAATATTAATCAATTAATATTAATTGGGCTTTAGGTATGATCTCCCCCTTAATTTTAATACAATTGATGTGTATTATGTCAGTATATATGTGCCCTTGGTTCTAGTGCCTTCCTTTTTAATTTAAATGAAGAGCATAGAACTTAATCTTTGTTATAATGATGACCTTAAAGCACTTATGTTATGCTTTAAGAGTAAGAAAGAGACAAAATTATATATGTTGGAGAATTCATTTACGTGATTTGAAGAGGGTTAAATGGCTATATTTTAAGAATTGAAAGGTGTTACATTCTACAAGTCCTATAGTTAAACATAGTGATATAGAGAGTCAAGGTGTAGAAAGAAATAAAATAGAGGGAAAAGACTGGGAAATAATGCAGGCAAAACAACTTGTATAAGAACATCGTTGGTGTCTTGGTAGGCTGTCTAGGTTACAGTGTATTTAAAAAGTAAATTAATCACTGGCCCTACCAGCCTCTTCTTTAGAAAAGCAAACATTTGGTAGACTAAGGACATATTTAGAACACAGGCATAATTAAGAAAACTTTTATTTTAGAAGTCAGTTATTAATGTAAAAAAAGAAGCACAAATGAACTCAGTAGGACATTTAAGATTAAGTCCCATAAAATCTGAAGATTGTATGTACACATTATTGTATTATGCTTTCATATTTTCCAGCTATGTTTTTAGCTTTAAGAAAGTTTTAATTTATCTGATCTAGCTACAACTGTACACCTCTAGTAAACATATCAATCCTCTTTCAGTTTCTGAACCAAAATTATACTTTAAAGAATATTATACTTTAAAGAATAACAATTGAGAATTGGCAGAGAACTGTAAATTTTGTATTTTGACATTATATCATGTAATATATTTTCCTTATAGATCTGAAACTATTTTGCACATGCCCAAAATTAGTCAAATTGGCACCAAAATCTCCAATACTTTATTTAAATTGTATTTTATTTCGCAAGAAAAGTAAATACAACTCGAGTTTTATTCATTTTAAGGGAAAAAAGTAAGCTAAACAGGGATCTTACTTTCTCAAAAAGTAGGCTTCTGAATTTGAAAGAATTATCTTTGGTGTTATAAATCGAATAATTTCAAAAGTAAAGTCTAGAAGTTCCACAACCATAGTTTATAAAGTAGTAACTAATAGCTGCAATGAAGTCTATATAAATAAATTTGCAGACAAAAATTGCCCTAAACTGAAACTTCATATTTAGAGCTTATTTATATTCTTTAAAATGCTAGTTACATTGTGCTGGTACATGTAAATAATGACTGCGAAAAGAAAATGAAAAAAGGAATTTAAAGAGAAAGAAAAATTGATCCCATTCCCTTTTTTTAAAAAACAAACAAACAGGAAAACAAAGAAATAACTGGAATACTAATTAGGAAACAAATAATAAATTAGACCATAAAAATGTAAAAGACCTTGTGGCCACTTAGTGCACGCTCTCCCTTTTCAGATGATAGCTGCAGAGATTCACATAGTTACCCTCTCAGCTAGTCCAGAGCAGAGTCCTGACCGCAGGCCCAATCTCGGGACTCACCACCTCAGGTTTCAGTTCATTCCATCAAATAATGGTCTGACAGTGAGAGCAAACCTACTCAACTGGCTAGATAAGCATCTTAATTGAATCATAATATCAAATGCACATGTTTAGCACTTCGTAGATGGACAGATGCATTCAATTATCTCGATTTTTAAAAGGTCCGGATAAGAATCATTTAAAAATAAATAGTTAAACTGAATTCTGTCTTTGTCTTTCAAACCAATACAAGACTAATGAAGCTGTCCCTCTCACCTTCCTTCTCTTTTAAGGCAAACTACAAAGTTAAACTTCACTGGTCAATATGCCATGCAAAATTTAAGTAAAAACGCTATAAATATTTGATCCACCTTTTGGAAGAGAGTCCTAACAGCTATTAATTGCTTCTAGGATTGTTAATAGATCATTCTCAGAGTAAGTGGCTCCTCCTATCAAAAGCATAGTGAATATATATATGTTTCTTAAATAATGATTTGGTATTTTATGTAGTTCTCCCAATATTTCAACAATTGAATAGCATTTGTTCATTAAGAATATGTACTAAGCACATGCCATAAGCAGACACAGTTGTAGGCACTAGGTTAAATAAAACACTGAAATAGACACGGACACCAGCCCAAAATAAACCAATGATACCCCAAGAGTTTAAGATTCAGATGTAAATGTTTTTTGGTAGCTATTACAGTTAACCAAACCAACATAATTAACATGTTTTAACAATTTTCATTGCTAAAATTTAATACAGGAAGTTCTGACTAATAATAAATAAATAATAATGACTAATAATAAAAAGGAATAGGGAAATCAAATTTTAAACTTTTTATTTCAAGAACCTAAGTTTTTATTTTCCAATTTAGTTTCAATAATAAATTGAATTCAATAATTAAGTATACACTGATTTTAGCTTGCTATTCTTGATTGTTCCCACTAAGGGGCAACCTTGTATAAGAATTCAAATTTCACAGCCTGGTGTAATTTGGGACTTCTTTTCCTTCATGAAATTAAACAAATGCATTTGCTGATACTTATGAATAAATTGTGAGATTATAGGTGCTTTTTAAATGTCTTCTTTATATTTTTTCTAATTAAAGTTATGTAACTACTAGGAAAAATGTAACTATACATTTTTAAAGATGTATATTTCTTTTAAGAGTTTAATGGGAACACCAAAAAAGCAAAAATAACACTGTCTTTGTATTTAGTAATCCTACTTTATGTAAAACTCTTTGGGATTAATTTATTTTTTAATGTAACTTTCAATTTTAAGGCAGTAATTGCACACCTAGTACTGATTATAGAAAGACACTAAGGAGTTAAACATCTAAAATTTTCCTGAGCATTATATTAATATGTAATAATTGTCAGATGTTCCACTGGAACTTGAACTCATGCATGGGGGATGTTAAAAATACAGCTCGAAGCAGAAATTTAATAAATCTGAGGCTTTGATACAATAAGATATTAAAGCAGTTTATCTGCCATTCTTTTATTTTGTTGATGTTATATGGCAAATGATCATAAATATTTCAAGTCCAATTATAAAGTGGCTCCTGTTTTGGCTTTCTAATTCAATAGCTACTTAATCCGTTAGAGTAAATACAAAAGGCAGAGCCATTTTATTTATTCATTTAATGTATAACCTTTCTTGTTCCAGAAAAGACTTAAGACAATCTATCGAAAATATGAATTTTAAATATCTCATTTTATTCCTCTTTCAAGGTGGCACCTAACCTGTAGAATTTTTCAGTAGCCCTCAATTTTTGACATTCACCTTGGGTCATTTTCTTTCAACTGTTTAACAACATTCCCTGCTTAGAGCCATTATCTTAGCTAATTACATGAGTTTCTTAAAGTTTCCACTTCTGGAGATTGTCACTATTTCATTTGTATGTGTGTATGTGTGTATATATATATATATATATATATATATATATATATATATATATATACATACACATGTATTACTATTACAAATACATGTTAAAGTTATAATACTGCTGGACATTATTGCCTGCCTTTTATGAATTCATAAATATCACTTGAATTGTTCAGAGATTGTGTCATAAACCAACCTGGGCTTTAGGCTTCATTTTCTCACCTCTTATGTGGTGACCCTGATCCAGGGATTAAAATTCTCTAAGCCTCAGAATTTCCCTCTGTAAAACATGATTAATCATTCACTTACTTCATTCAGGTTATTTCACTGGATTTGAAACACTAGTTACTTCATGCAAGAGTGCATATAGAGACTTGGCACAGCATCTGAGAGTATTGGGGACACAAAGTATATAAGTGGTTATTAATACTTTTCATAATAGAGCAATCATCCCCCATTGGAAACTCCAGAAGCTTTTGCTAGTCTTTCTTTTTTTTTTTTTTTTTTTTGAGCCACAGATCTCATTTTTCACAATTTAACACTTGCACTGCTTGCTGTGCTGGATACTTAGACTGAGACCAAAAAAATAAAAAAAATAAAAATCTGGGTATTTCATTGCTGAGGGCGGTGAAGAAGTAATAATAGCCAACATTGATTGTGGGCTTGCTGTTTAGACAGAATTGGGTTAAATGTTTTTCACATGTTTCTCAGTTGATCTTCACAGAAATCCTCTGTGGAGTGCATATTATTGTCATTTTCTCAGTTTTCAAAGTGAGGAAAGTGAGTATTAGAAAAGTTGAGTAACTGGTCCCACGTAATCATGCAAGTCGCTAGTGGCTAACAGAAGATTTGAAAACAGGTGTCCTGACTGCCAACCCTGTAATCTCCACCACTTTGATTCTTCATCTTGTGGTTAATGTTCATGTCTGTGTCTATTTAAATAATTCTCCCCTAAGTATTTGACGCTCTACAAGACAGTACTGTTCAACTCACATTTTATTCTCTAATCTGGTATAATGAACCTTGTATGCTCACTCAGATTGCCCAAATTACTTCATTCTCCCTACACTGTTAGCCATCTTTGCAATACACTGTAAGTCAAGTCTACACAGTTTCAAGCGTTCTAACTATGAAGTTCCTGGCAATTCCTAATGATCCCCTGTAGATAGGTACTCTAGGTGTGTGTTTGCAGGTATGTGGGTGTGCATTTTTTCTGAGTGCATAGGCAATACCATTCAAGAGAGAAGAACACAGATTTCTTACCCAAAGATTATTTTCCTTTTTTAAAGAAAAATTTTATTAAACACATCAAAAAAGGTCTTTAGATTTTAGAAATATGTATTTAAAACTAGATCATGCTGTGATCTTGCATAGAAATTTCGTTTCTGCAAGACAAGCAAAAAGGAGAGGAAAAATGATAAAACAGAAGTAAATTTGTTATTTTTTAAATATTTCATTGTCTCTATTCACTATTTTTGTTGTTGTTGCTGTTTTTGTGGGTTTTTTTCTTTTTCTTTTTTTTTTTTTTTTTTTTTTTTTTTTTTTGAGACGTAGGTTAGCTCTTGTTGCCCAGGCTGGAGTGCAATGATGCAATCTCGGCTCACTGCAACCTCTGCCTCCCAGGTTCAAGTAATTCTCTGGCCTCAGCCTCCCAAGTAGCTGGGATTGCAGATGGCTGCCACCACACCTGACCATTTTTTTGTATTTTTAGTAGAGATGGGGTTTCACTATCTTGGCCAGGCTGGTCTCAAACTCCTGACCTCAGGTGATCCACCCGCCTCGGCCTCCCAAAGCACTGGGGTTATAGGCATTAGCCACTGCACCCGGCCTCTATTCACTGTTGAACAAGAAGGTTAAGATTATCCAGAATTATGTGGGAGAAACCAAGGATGGCTGGGCAATAATCCTTGGTGAGAATCAGATTGGAGCCGAAAAAAATCAGAGCAGGAGACCAGGCAGCCACAGGGAGATCGTGGAAGCCCTGAAGGATTCTAACTTTCGTCCCATGTGGAGACATTTTTGGTTATCACAATTATAGAGGTGTTGGGGGGCGGGTGTGTTTTGGGCATCTGTTTAGCTATTAAATATCCTACAATGCACAAAACAGATTCCAAAAACATAGTATTATCTGTCCCAAATTATCAATAGAACCAAGCTTGAGAAATGTCCTCAAGAAAGATATTAAAGAAGAGACTTAGCAATACTGGGACTAGCTACTGCAAGGTTTTAAGCATGATATATTGGAAACAGAGATGTTATATTGTTTTGAGCATCTGAGAGTATTGGGGACATGAATAAAAAGAAACTAGATTTTTTAAAATGCATATCCAAAATAGTTTAAGTAGTAGAGGTTAGGTTTTATGTGCTTCTTGAATTTAAGACTCTTAAATTTTGATGAGCAGTGGAAAAGAGGGAGAAATAAATAAAAATTATACCGGCTCCTGGCATAGTCTTGTGACACACAAAACATCATACAAAAGCATTCGGCCCGTGTCAAATTGCTCTATTTTTCTTATCAGTAATTAGTTGGAAAAGAGTTACATAATTAGATAATTCTATCACACTTCATTCTGTATGAATAAATAACTTTTCTGATCCCATTTTTACTACCGTAAACCTTTACTGATACCTAACTGCTATGTTTTATTTGCTATTTACCAGTGTTAAATGAAGGAAGATATCTATGTTCCTGGGTGTGTTTTTAGTTGGGCTAGCTTCTTTTAAGATCATCACACTTCCCATGTATAGACCATGTTAGCTGATGTCACTCTCTAGCCTAGCTTCTCATAGTCCTTACTAAGCATTTGTTGATAAGGATGACAGGTGAATGGAATTAAGCATATATATAAATATATATTATTTATTAATTATTTATAAAATATATTATATATATTATATAATATATAATATAATATATAATATATTATATATTATATATAAAATACATATTATATATTATATATATTATATAATATATAATATATTATATTATATATTATATAAATAAAATATATAATATATAAAATATATAATATATAAATACAATATATAAAAATATAATATGGATTATATTATATAATAATATATATTATTATATAAGTATATATTATATAAGTATATATTATATATAAGTATATATAAGTATATATTATAATATAATTATTATATAATATAATATTATATATAATATATAATAATATAATATATAATATTATATTATATTATATATAATATAATTATTATATAGTAATTATATTATATTATATATTATATTATATTATATAATATATATTATCCACATAATTCTGGATAATCTTAACCTTCTTGTTCAACAGTGAATAAAGGCCGGGTGTGGTGGCTAATGCCTGTAACCCCAGTGCTTTGGGAGGCCAAGGCGGGTGGATCTACCTGAGGTCAGGAGTTTGAGACCAGCCTGACCAAGAAATAGATAAAAATATATCTTATATAAGATTATATAAGATATAAAAATATATCTTATATATTGTATAAGATTATATAAGATATAAAATATATCTTATATATTGTATAAGATTAAGATATAAAAATATATCTTATATATTGTATAAGATTATATAAGATATAAAAAGATATAAAAATATATCTTATATATTGTATAAGATTACATAAGATATATAACTATATCTTATATATTATATAAGATTACATAAGATATATAACTATATCTTATATATTGTATAAGATTACATAAGATATATATCTTATGTAATCTTATACAATATATAAGATATATAACTATATAGTTATATATCTTATACGATATATAAGACATATAACTATATCTTATATATCTTATAAGATATATAAGACATATAACTATATCTTATATATCTTATATATAAGATATATAACTGTATCTTATATATCTTATATATAAGACAGATAACTGTATCTTATATATCTTATATATAAGACAGATAACTGTATCTTATATATCTTATATATAAGACAGATAACTGTATCTTATATATCTTATATATAAGACATATAACTGTATCTTATATATCTTATATATAAGACATATAACTGTATCTTATATATCTTATATATAAGACATATAACTGTATCTTATATATCTTATATATAAGACATATAACTGTATCATATATCTTATATATAAGACAGATAACTGTATCTTATATATCTTATATATAAGACATATAACTGTATCTTATATATCTTATATATAAGACATATAACTGTATCTTATATATCTTATATATAAGACATATAACTGTATCTTATATATCTTATATATAAGACATATAACTGTATCTTATATATCTTATATATAAGACATATAACTGTATCATATATCTTATATATAAGACATATAACTGTATCTTATATATCTTATATATAAGACATATAACTGTATCTTATATATCTTATATATAAGACATATAACTGTATCTTATATATCTTATATATAAGACATATAACTGTATCTTATATATCTTATATATAAGACATATAACTGTATCTTATATATCTTATATATAAGACATATAACTGTATCTTATATATCTTATATATAAGACATATAACTGTATCATATATCTTATATATAAGACATATAACTGTATCTTATATATCTTATATATAAGACATATAACTGTATCTTATATATCTTATATATAAGACATATAACTGTATCTTTTATATTTATATATAAGATATATAACTGTATCTTATATATCTTATATAATATTTATATATAGTTATATATCTTATAAATATCTGTAAGATAATATGATATATAACTATATCTTATATTATCTTATGTATAGGATATATCATATATCTTATATATTATATATTATATAAGATATATAAATATATTTTATAAGATAAATATATATATATAAAAATATATATAGGCTCTGAGGGATCTGCCAAAATTCATCAAAATCTAAGGACACACCTTTTACATAGAACTCCACACATATTTAAGCATCTCCACATTACTTATTCTGGCTTTTTATGCTTGTAAAACACAGAAAATAAAAACGGGTAAATAAACCTGTAAAATGTTGGTGTCTTAAACATTTTTTGAGTTTACATGGTGGACTTCGATGTTTTATTTACCGCATTCTAGAAATATGCTACTTTGTTATTAGTGGTTGCAGTTCTAAAAAAACTATCTAATTTTTTCAGTTTTTGCTTAAGAACAGAACATGATCTAAGGATTTGGACATTTGTTCTGGTTTTGCACCTGATGAGTTATATGACATTGGGCAAAACAGTCACTCTAAGCCTCAGGCTTCTCCTCTGTCATATGAGGAATTTGGACTACATCAAAAGTTTCCAAAATCAACAGTAAAAAAGGTTTTTAGCAGCAAATGCTTTTTGCAAAGACGATTTAAATCAGAACCTCAGTTCTGAACAAAAGATGAAAATGAGATTGCCCTGACTGAAGATGAAATTTTGTGTGCATGTGTGTTTTTGTGTATTTGTGTGTCTGTGGAGGATACTGCATAGCCAAGACCCTTATCCACAGGGTCTCTCACTTCTTCTTATCCCCAAAATGCCCATTCTGATGACTTTTTTCTACAAAGTGGTCCAAGAAGATTTTTAAAACTCTAAAGCTAATGGGAACCAATTTGAAAACCATATAAATTAAATGATATATGAGTTTTATTTCAACTCTAAAACATAGGTTCCAAATCAAAGGCATTGATGTTTTTGTCCATCATTCAAAATGCTTAAGAGAAACCTCAAAGAAAATAGTCTTTTGAGTTTTCATTTAAAATGGCCAGCTGATCAAAATTGGACTCTTCAGCTGTCACTCTCATTGTTTATTACATACAAAAATAGCCAAATTTAGAGATTTTCAACACTTCTACTCTTAATATATATGCAAACTCACTCTTCGTAATTATCTTAGTAATCTTAGAAATTATCCTGGACAACTTGCCTTATTTATTTTTTTGTATGTCCAATGATATCACTTCACTTTAATAAGTTGTTTTGTCATTTTATGTTTTTGACTCAGTCTTAATATTGATGCATTACTTAAAATAACCCTAACAAAAACTAGATAACATTAGAGAATTACTGTTAATTATGTTATGTGTGAAAATGGTTTTGCATACAAAAATTAGCCTAGGGTGGTGGTGCACACCTGTAATCCCAGCTACTCGAGAGGCTGAGGCATGAGAATCATTTGAACCCAGGAGGTGGAGGTTGCAGTGAGCCGAGATTGTGCCACTGCACTCCAGCCTGGGTGAAAGAGTGAGACTCTGTTTCAAAGTTTAAAAAAAAAAAAAGAAGAAGAAAAGGAAAATGGTTTTGTGATTATATAAGAGAATGACCTCAATTTTTTGAGATTCAAGCTAATGTCTTTAGAAATTGCTGATGAGTCGATGATTTGAGTAGTACCGCTATCATAATATCTGGAATTTATTTTTCAAGGGTTCAGCCCTAGACAGAAAGACAGATAGTGGACAGAGAGAAGTAAATATAGAGCTAGTTAGCTAGACAATTAGATAAGGCAAATATGGCAAAAAGTTTACAATTGTTCAATCTAGTTGGCTGGTTTACAGATGGTGATAGTACTATTCTTTCTACTTATGCTTGAAAATTTAAATAGCAAAAAAAAAATAAGTAAAATAATATCATATCATATATGAAGAAGCACCACATCTACTTACCAAACACTGAACCTAAATCCAGTTATCTGATCTATTAAGCACTATCTCAGAAACAGCTTGACCTGGTGAAATTAGGGCTGTATATTACCCATGGAGCCTTCCACAAACAGCTTAATGTAAAATCTCAAGGTCCTTATTTCTAAAATGAGAATATTAATAGTAAATCGTTGGGTAGTGTTACTTCTGGAACTCAGAAGTGAAAAGGAGATAGTCCTAGTTTCATTATTAGGGCTATGAAATTATAATTATAGAAATTGAATAAGAAAATGTATGTAAAGTAGCTAGCACATTGCTAGACATTTAAAAAACATTGAATAAATTAGATTTGGTAATAGTAGGAGTTCAGTAGTAGTATCAGTAGTGGCAGTAACAATAGAAGTTATAGTAGCCATTTTAATAGTAATAGTAGCAGGTTTAGTAGTATTAATAGCGACACTAGTAATACTAGTGGCTATAGTTACAGTAGTTTTGTGTCTTCCTCTGTAAAATACAGCTAAAAATAGTACGTATCTCATAGGATTGTTATTAAGAGTAAGTCAGTTTGCAGGTATATTTATAACAACCTTTGACACCTAGTTAACCCTAACTTAATATCTGCTGTTAGCAGAGCTGGTGGTGGTAATGTTTGCAGTTGGATATGACATATTTGCTATATTATTTTTGCTTTCTCTAACAAGCCAAAAGTAAAGAAGAAAAGTTTTATTGTTTCATGGATATAGCATATATCAGACATATTTAATAATTTTTATGTTTGTAAAACATATTCTTTAAAGGATGCACTTCTTTCCAAACGTCTGTATCTCTCCCTTTACTCTGAACTTAAATGGAACAAATTATTTAAGTGACAATTATGAGCTCTAAGTTTTATCTAGACCTTTTCTGTACCATATAGAATCTTTGTTCACTAAGATTAATTCAGTTTGTTAATATAACATAATCATTGAGACTCATTTACATTGCAGAAATGATTTTGCGTAGTTTATGGGGGAAGGTGAAGGAAGGGCTGGGTATTTATATGTTGGAAGTCTTTTGATTTAAACTTGGGAAACTTCCAAGTGGGCAACCACATATACACTTTGGAACATCCCTGAGCTTTGCTATCACAATTTCCAGTATATGATTCAACTCTCCTCATATGAAGGGAAGAATTTTGTAATTGAGCCAAGCTGTGGCTTTTAGTAAAAATATAGTGAGCATTCGTATCTAATTTGTGGCTAGAATGTGCTGAGGCCCATGATCTTTACTTGCTTTGTAAGCATTCTGCCAACCACTGAGAACCTCAACTTCTCTTGAGGTATGGAAAGTGCTAGTAGTATTTATAAAACTTTAGGAGTGCTTTCGTACATACACAACTATATTGGGAATGATACTTTATATATTTTTTCTTTCCTTCTGAGAAGTTTTATTGCTACATATTCACCAAATGTAGAACCAGTGAGAATAAACATTACAGTTGCTTCTTACTGCTTTATGCAAGTGGGCTTATCAATAAAAGAGTTAATTTTCAAACGAGTTTAACATTAAACTTTTAGAGTAGTTTAATTAAAAGTCGTAAAAGAATTTATTGTGAAAATTAATAAATATGAATTTAACATAATGTATTTTAGGATATAAAATCGTTTGTGCTTTTTATTACATGTGACAGTATAAGAAGAATGACCACATTATTCCTATCAGAATAAAATAAGTGAATGTATAAACAGCACCATGTTTCAAAGAAAGTTTAGGGAAAAAAGATAACAATTTCATTAAGAAAGAAGATTAGATACATCACATAAATATTTTTAAAACGGCAATTATGATACCACAATATGTTTATTTTTATATTACTTTCTGCCCTCAATTTTTTGATGTAAAGTTGAATGAAGAAACATTTTAAATTGCTAAGGTGATTTTTTTGAAAATTCAAATCTCATGACATGGCTCATTGAAATAGTGGGAGTTTAGTAACAGTATTATCTTTCAATTAGACACCAAAGCAACCAAAGTACCGAGTTCATTTAATGAATAAATACAAAAAAAGTGCTTTTTACTTATATGCAGACATTATTCTTTCCAAATACAACTATTATTTTGTGTCATAATAGTTTGAAAGATTTTACTTAATACATTTATATTATTGAATATTTAATATTAAGTGCATTTCTATTAAGGATGTCAAGATACATCAAAACAGTCTATTTAACAAATACATCATGTTTATTTTACCATAATTATTTTATACTTTTTCCTCATTAAAAAAATTACTTAGACATATATGTCATTAACTTTTATGATAGATCAAGAAAAACTCATATTTACCTTCTCTATATACGAATCTCATTCTCTGCTTACCTAAAAAAAAATTTAAATATAACCATAAGTAATAAAATAACATCTTTTACCTCCTTTGTTAGATGAATTCTATTTAGGATAAGAAGTTAGGCCAGCTGCATTTCTCTGATGGCCAGTGACCCAGCACCATTTATTAAATGGGGAATCCTTTTCCCATTGCTTGTTTTTGTCAGGTTTGTCAAAGATCAGATAGTTGTAGATATGCGGCATTATTTCTGAGGTCTCTGTTCTGATCCATTGATCTATGTCTCTGTTGTGGTACCAGTACCATGCTGTTTTGGTTACTGTAGCCTTGTAGTACAGTTTGAAGTCAGTTGTGGGGTGGGGGAGGGGGGAGGGACAGATATACCTAATGCTAAATGACGAGTTAATGGGTGCAGCACACCAACATGGCACATGGATACATATGTAACAAACCTGCACATTGTGCACATGTACTCTAAAACTTAAAGTATAATAATAATAATAATAAAAGGCCAGCTGCAAAGTTGGGCACAGTCCCCAAAACCACTCTCACTTCTGACACCAACTGCAAGTTCAAGGGGTTGCAAAAACCATCCTCAGTTTCCATGCTTTGCTAGAAGGGACTCACAGAATTCTCTTAAAGCTGTTATACACATGGGTACAGCTTCTTACAGGAGAAGGATACAAATTAAAATTAGCCAAAGGAAAAGGCATACAGGGCACAGTCAGGAAGTAAAAAACACAGAGCTTCTATTGTCTTCTTCCCATGCGGTTAAAATGCATTACTCTGACTGCTCTGATATGTGACAGTATCCTTGAAGTACTGCCAACCAGCAAAGCTTACTGAGCCTTTCTGTCCAGAGTTTTTGGGGGGACTTCATCAACTAGACACGATTCATGGACTCATTGCTCACATGGTTAATCTCAGTCTCTAGGTTGACTGATACCACATGAATCAAAGCCCCTACTCTAAGTCAAAATGTCCTATTTGTGGCATGACCAGGCCCTTCTCTAAGACTCTACAGTTGTAGTTAACTCTTACCCTAAATCACATGGTTGGATTTTCCAGTATGACCCAACTCCTACTCTATGACCGGCCCCAGCTTGAAGACTATAGAGGTGCGGCTAACCCCTACTCTAAATCATATGATTGGACTATCCTGTATGACCCAAGACTTCCCAAGCAAAGAAAGACATTATAGAGATTACCTTCTAGAAGCTGAGGGCAATGGCAAGACCTCTCTTTGGGCAAGGCTAAATTCTTTACTACACATAGGGGTGGGAAAAGTTACAAGTTCAGTTTTCTTGTATGTTAGTGATATTGTTTTCTCTATAAATTTTCACGCCTTCCCAATAACCTATTTTCTTATGAAAATAGTGTATAGATATTTGAAATATATCATTCCTGGTAGTTTATCTCATAGATATGGATAGCAATAGTTTTTCTCAAGTCAGTTATTTTATCTCATAACATTATCATTATCTTACCTGAAAAAACCATTTGAAATTACTAAAAGAATGTCTATTTAATAAAAACACTTTAGATTATTTTAATGTATCTATTCAATATTTGTTGAATTCTCTTGTATGTCAGATATTACATTAAGTACTTTGTGTGTAATAATAAGTAAGACCTGGTTCTTTCCCTAAGGAATTACAGTCTAGTGGAAGAAATCAACAGTGACACGATTACAGTAGAAAGGAATAGTTACAATGAAAATGTACAAAGGGCAATAACTAATCTAGCCTTATAATTTCGGATATGGGAGGGGTATCCAAAATGTGGGTTGAACATTTATAGCCAAGTAATGGAAGTAGGAGGTGGGGCAATCCAGGCAATGCAAGTGATATATGCAAAGGTTTGATGTGAGAACACATAGCAAAGTATATCCTATTCACTGTGGCTGGGGCACAGGAGTTAGGTGCAGGGGTAATCTGTGGAGGTTGAAGGTGTGTGTACTTCAGTCTCACACAAGAAAAGCCTCATTATGTGTTTAGTAAATGCTGTCACTGTCATGGGTTACATGTACTTGCTAACATAATTCTGAATGTAGCTAAAATGAAGTGAATACGTATTATCTTAAGAGCAGATACCAAAATTCTTGACAATTTGACAAGTTTATTCAAACAAGGTATATTTAGTTTGATTATTTGCTTGGCACTGTGCTGGACTTGAGAAGACAGTGTATACAGCTGTATACATATATAACACAAGGATACAACATGTCTGCTAAATAAAACAGACGTATTTCCTCACATCAAACTTATAGTCGGCCAGGGAGACCAACTTCAACCACATAATCACACAAGTGTTTAACTGCATTTAAGATATGTAATATGACATAAGTTTCATGGTAGTATAATAAAATATAGAAAGGGGACCTGCCTAGTCCACAGAAAATGTAAAGGCTTGCTGGAGAAAATGATTTGAACTGGTACTGGGTAGAGGTGAAGGTGATAGGGGAGGGGGTATTGAGGTTATGAGGGGTATGAATCACAATTCCAGAAGACGAGACAATGTGATGAACCAGAGATTGAAGAGAACAAGATGCATTTGCAGTCCTAAAAAGAGACTGTCCTTCCTGGAGAGCAGAGTGTGAGTGAGATGGCACACTAGGTGAGCTGGAGCATCAGACAGAGCCTGGAGAATGGAATCAAGTTGACTACAATAATGCTATGGCTTTTGTCCCAGGAAAGGGAAATTTTAAAGGTTTCAGTTTATCTGATTTTATGGAGACAAATGAGTTGGGCCTAGCTGCATTTTTAAAAGATTATTCTAGGTAACCAGTAGAGAAAAGAATAGAGTGGAACAGTGGTGGAAGTAGTGATCAAATAAGATGTAGGGGTTCAGGTGAGAGATGTGGGTAGTTTGGACAAGAGGCAGTAGTGATGGAAAGAATGGATAAATTCAAGAATTCATGACGAGTTTATAAGAAAATTGAAGAAAGGGAGGGGTTAAGAATGTCCTAGAAGTTCCTGGAAAGTCAGATGACTAGAAAAAAATGGGTATTTGGGGAAGGAAATCCAAATGCTATCAAGAAGTCAAATAAGATGAGCTGAAGCAGTGGGACTCAGATGAGAATTGAAGAGTAAGAAATGAAGAAATGGAAAAACTAAAAACAGAATAGATATTGTCAGAATCCAAGTAAAAATCAAACAGCTTAATATGACAAAACAAGAATTATTTATTTCCAAGAGAAAGAAGAGAAAAGAAGAGAGAAGTAAGAGAGTGGTAGTAGGAGTGGCTGCCAACAAGACGGCAGAGCACTGGGAGAGGTGAAGGTTACTGGGAAATTCTCAGTAAATTTATGGCCAACAGGACTTTTAAAAACAGAATTATGCAGTAGATGATACTTTTCAAAGTTGATTTGCTCTACCTTTTTTTAATATAACCAGTTCCAGCTCCTTCAATTGTTCAGTAAACTCACTTTACTAGGTAATACTTCATGCTATTTGGTTTTATGATAAAATAGAGAAAGTGCTGAATTTCTAGTCTGGAGCTCCTTGATAGGACATACATACATACATACATACATACATACATACATACAGAAATGACAGATCAGGAGGACAGAAGGAAAAAAATTCACCTATTCCAGGAATTCGTAGAAATCTTGGGAACTGTTTTGATTTTTGGCCAATCTGTACCTCAAGGGACCGGAATATCTCAACCGACATTAAATTAAGACTGGCTAATATCAAGGAATAAGGTGTGTGGCCACTGATCAGTTCTTTATGTGGAGATATTAGTATTCTGTTTCAACTAACTATACCAATATGCTCGCCCAGCTATTATTCTTAACCTCATTAATCCAGCAAGGGTTGCAAACCCAAATGTTTTCCAAGAACTGGAGGGAACATAATATATGAAGAGGCTATTGGTAGAACCTATGGGGAAGCAAAACATTCACTCCATGCACAGTCATGATACATCATAGGTATTTAGATAATTATGACTGAAATAGTAAATCAATATTTTTGGTTCACAGGAAAACCAAATGTCCATTTAAAAATTGAGTTTTCCAAACACCGCATGTTCTCACTCATAGGTGGGAATTGAACAATGAGAACACATGGACACAGGAAGGGGAACATCACACTCCGGGGACTGTTGTGGAGTGGGGGGACGGGGGAGGGACAGCATTAGGAGATATACCTAATGCTAAATGACCAGTTAATGGGTGCAGCAAACCAACATGGCACATGGATACATATGTAACAAACCTGCACATTGTGCACATGTACCTTAAAACCTAAAGTATAATAATAAAAAATAAATAAATAAATAAATAAAATAAATAAAAATTGAGTTTTCCAAGTTCTCATTCTAAGAAAATATCTTGGAGATAATTAACATGAACTTTGACATGCTCCCGCTACCATACAAGCTGAATGACCTTACTTACCTTAGTTAAATTACTTGGATTCCCTAAGTCTCACTTTTATTGTTAATCAAATGGACACAATAAGAGCTATCTCATAGGGCAGTTGTCAAAAAAGAATTGAATAAAAGTGTGTGTATGTATGTGTGTGCCTCTGTGTGTGTGTGTGTATATATGTATGTGTATATGTGTGTGTATATGTGTATATATATACATATATATGTGTGTATATATACACATATGTGTGTTATACGTATATATATACGTATATATATACGTATATATATGTATATACACACAAACACACACACACACACAAATATATATATATATATATATATATATATATATATATATATATATATGCTTGCACAGACCAGGACCCGGTATGGAGTAGGCATTCAATAACTATTAGCTATTTTTGGAAATTACATTGAAATGGTGCCTCATCATCACAAGCAAAATTTCCTCAAGACTCTCAAAAATATGTGTTGAACACTCCTGGAGGCAATAGAATAGAGCATTGAACAAAGCAAAAATTCTTGCCTCTTGCCCTCACAGAATTTATAATTTGACAACAGAGTACATGTTAGTGGAATTGTACATTTTCTCAATTTCTGCAAACTTTTAGTATCTTTGTAAAATGAACTATAGCACATATTAAAACTAGTCAATTAGATCATCTTTGTGAAATCAAATCAATCATTCTTCCAACCCATATAACATTTGTTTGTACTCACTGATACTTAAAACTAAGTTTACTAGACCTTAATATTTCTCTTTAAGATACATCAGTTAAACAGTTTCATCCCTTGAGTTTCTCTTGATATAACCCTCTGATTGTGGAAATAATAGAATGTTAAAGATATGAAAGCTAAAAAAAAATACCTTATCAATAAATTATTCACTTTATTTTTCAGTTGAGAAACTGAAGCCTAGAGCAAGGACATACAGTTAGCATGTCTAAAACACATCCTTTAAGTGGTGTTCATTTTGTTAGGGGAAAAAAACTACCTCTTGTATCTTAAATGCCACATAATTGGTGAAAAGTGTACTGATTTGAATAATTGCTGTTTTTGCTAACAGCTGGATTCCAATGGGGAACTGCTCATCCGAAACGCGCAGCTGAAACATGCTGGAAGATACACATGCACTGCACAGACAATTGTGGACAATTCTTCAGCTTCAGCTGACCTTGTAGTGAGAGGTAAGAGTTTCAACATTTTAAAATTACAAAACCAAAGGTATTTGACTTGCATAAACATGTATAATCTTCTGGTAACCCTGGTGCAAATTCTTATATATTTAGAGTCTCAATCCCATGGTTAAGAATGGATCTTAAGCTTCTTCCCATGCCTAAGAATGATCTGTGCCAGACAAGTAGTAAACAACACTGATTGTTTGTTTTATTAACTGCGTATCTTCTAGAAAGTTACACCACATACCTCCTACTAAATGTTTGTGCTTTGTAGACTTACCAAAAGTTCTTGTTTCCTGCTAATACTTCTTAGTGTGTTGAGTATAGTGCTGTTTCCTTTTTTATTTCTATGGAAAAAATATATACTGATGCTGTTTACTATAACCTCAAATGTTATATATTTATCACTTTTGTCTTAGAGTGTAAAGTTAATTTATACATGTATCATGTTTTTATTTGTTGCTGGTTTTTTCAAATTAGTGTTTTTGTTCTTATGAATAATATAATTGAGATTGTGATGGAATACACATTTATTAAACATGCAGTCCCTTTGCTACTGGCCGCTGCCATAGCAGTGAGGCTGGCTGGGAACACAGCACACTTTGTTTAAAATAAAGAGTTGGCTCTTCACTGACTGCCCTTTAGTTTAGCACCCAAGAAGTACCATGTGTTGACCCCAGTTTGTTTACCTTTAATATCTCACTTCATATAACCAACTCTAACCATCTAACTAATCCACAAAAAACACCCTTTAACTTCCATATCAGTTGCTTTATTCACAGTATTCCTTCCATGTCTTTTTCTCATAATTTGTTGACCAAATCTTGTTCATCCTTCAAGCCTTAGCTAAAGTATATACTAAGTTCATGAATCCTTCTCTTGATGTCCCCAATATGAGCTCCTATCTTCTGAATTTTCATAACTTATATTGCTTTCTATGTTTTATAGCAATTGGTACACAGTTATCTACTCTCCTAAGTTGTAAAATTCATATTTTTTTAGTGAATGGCAGAGTTCCTTTGCATTGTTTCATAGCTCTCTCTGTCTCAGTGTCAGTTAAAATTGTTATTTTTTCACATTTCACATACTGAAAATATTTATTGAACATTAATTGTTCATTTTGCATTTACTTTTCACACTATCAGATAAATTGGCAATAAAATGATATTAGTGGCTTGTTTATTTTAATTCTCCTTCCACATCCGGGTCAATATAATTTCACTCAATCTCATGCAGCTCCTGCATTTCCCTCTAGAGCAATGTTAATAAGGGGTCCCTAAGCAACACTGGGCAAATGCTGAAAACCCTTCTATCCATTTGAATATATTCTCCTATGGAGTTATAAGAAGTCTAGTTGAAGTTTCTTCATCTGAATGAACTTAGAAACACATTCCACAAAACACTCATTGAATAATAACAAATAAAAATGAGACTACAAAATCCTAAGTCAAACAAAGTTCATTTAGGTTCAGTATTTCCATTTATTTTGTTATCTGGGACATTGATTGTTTTCAAGAATTATTAGGGGGAGGGATTAGAGGGATTAGAGGGATTAATTCACCATTCTTCCTAGTCAGACCACTAGCTGTTAAGTCATTTCCAGACGTAGCCAAAGTGTATATTTAATTGCAATTGCTTGCATATGAAAATAATTAGCATTAATATTGCAATAGGAGTTATGTTACAATGTGTGGACATCAATGTCGTCATATGATTACATTCTAGTAAACTCATAGTACTATTATCATAGAATACTTTGTAATATTCAGAGTGAAGAGGAATTTTACAGATGAAATGCAAGGGTAGTCATGCTACTAGCCACACATACTTAAGTAATTAATTATCACCACTATATGTATTTTTATAGAGAGTAAATAAAAAAGAAGCTATAGCAGATATTATGTAGAAATAAAAACGTATACAGCATTTTAAGTCCTTGCACTATAGTAAGATGCTAATAAAACCATACAGGTACATGAAAATACTGCTTACCTCTGTTAAAGTCAGCAGAGTCATAACCATTCTTCAAACCTTATTTCTAATAATAGAAAAAGTATCCATCTCATATCAAAAGAAATTTGCAATTAAAATAGTCAAATATATTTGACTATTGCAGAACTTGTGTCAAAAACATATATAAAGCAGATGTTCTAATATGCTTTATATATTTAAACCAGAAGGTATACAATTAAACAGTTGTTTTTCTTTTTTATCATAATGGTGAGTAATGTATAAGACATGCCCTGCCTTAAGTGATATTATTATTGGTCTATTTATTCATTTAGTTATACTTTTGTATCTAGTTCAGGAAATCATAATCTGGAGACTATCAACAGGCTTTAAGGGATCCATGGACCTCCAGAAATTGTACATAAAATTCTATGTATATGTACCTTTTCCTGGGAAAATGATTTGTAATTTTCATAAGATTTTCGTAGCCAGCAAGGTCCCACAAGGCATTAAAAAGCGCATCTATTTTTTATTTTCCCATCTAGATCAAGACTCTCTAATAAAATAAATTGAAGAGATGATTATTCAGTTCATGCAAAAGAATAAAAAACTAATAAATTTCATGTAGTTAAATCTAATAGCACATTTAGATTGTGAATTGCTTTTAAAAGATTCAATTTGCACTTAACCCTTCAACATTACATGTTTATAAAAAAACATTAAATACGTTATGTAGTAGACAGTAGACATCTATAAGAGCTTTCCATATTTGAGATGGACTAATTTTAATCCATATTCAGATATTGGTGATCTGAACTGCAGCTGCTGAAATTAGTGCAACGAGAAGGATAGTAAACACAGTAGAGGGGAAAGCAATTTCATCTGAGGATCGCTAAGAAATTTTTGTATAACAAAACTGCTTCTGTGTATGAATGGTTATGCCTAATCAGAAGACTGAAACAAAAGTATAAATATTTAGACATAATTAAGACTGTGGATTTCTTTTAGCCTACATCACACCGAAGGAAATGAAGACATAGTAAGAACAGTGTTGCTGCCCTAATCAACGTGTGTGTGCATGTGTGTGCGTGTGTGCACGCATCTGTAATTGTGGGTGGGCAAGTGTGAGCATATGCATACAGCATGATGAAAACAATTTATATCAGAAAAAATGTGTTTTAGTTTATTCCTTGCCTTTTTATTGTATAACTACTTGACTGCTTCGAATGTAAGCAGTCAAGTAGTTAAATCTGAATGCCTCTAAATATAAAACTAAAATTAAATATAGGAAAAATATAGTCAATGGAAAATGTGGCATTGGATCTGATTTCATGGGGCCTTTTACCAAGAGAAAACACTCCCGCTGTGGGTTTTTTGTGTCATGTATGGTAGGATTTAGAAATGAAGAAAGCAGTGGCAATTGTCGCCAAAGAAAAACAATCTGTAGAAAGTGTCCCCGATAATCAGATATGAACTATTGTAATTCTGTAAAAGCATAAATGTGTACTTATAGAAAGCTATAGCACTTTAATTTATTTACCATATAACTGGGTCCAAAGATGCTTGAGGAAAAGAGGCCAGTAAAGTTGCATGCATTGTCTAATCCTCCAGCTCTGCAAACAACTTCAAATCATGAGACTGTATTGACCATGGAATTTTCACTTTTCTTTTCCAAAGTTGGCTTCTATATGAGTTATATCTGTTAACTTTGGCAATATTTCTGTTAGTCCTTCTACAGTATAGAGATTATTTTGGCAAGAGTAACATTTCTTCAAACGCTGTTTTCCAGGAGGTCTAACATATAAAATTGAAGATGAAGATAAATAAATAAACATTTGTGTCGTCACAACCCTGGCAAAAGCAGATTATCTACTCTGAAATAGGACACCTTCAACCCAGCGCCCTAAGGATTCTAACAAATTTAGATAAATAAAATATGAATCTATATAAAAAATGAAAATTGATGGCCAGGTGTGGTGGCTCACAACTGTAATCCCAGCACTTTGGGAGGCCAAGGAGTGCGTATTGCTTTGAGACCAGCCTGAGCAACATGGCAAAAACCCGTCTCTACCAAAAATACAAAAATAAGCTAGGCATGGTGGCAAGAGATTAAAACGCTATGCTTGATATGATGACATTTAAATAACTTATAGAAGATTTTAGTGAAAGTTTATTTTTTTCCTATGAAGAACACATATTGACATCAATTGGAAATAATATTGTTGGTGAAAGGAGTAATTTCAGAATCACCCCTTTAAGACAGGGGTTTGTATAATATAGCTGAAGGAATGTAGAACTTAAATCACTATAGATTACTTAATATTTAAGAGGCCTTAAATATGTTGCGTTATGTTTAAAATGTTTAAAATATTTATAGTTTAAAATGTTAATATTAATATTTAAAATGTTAATATTTAAAGGTCTTAAATATGTTGCCTTATGTTGCCTTAGTTTTAAAATAAGAACCAAGTATTACACTTCAGATATTTTTAGGCTTCTCGTATAAAAGTCTTCATTAAGAGTATTGATACAAATTTCCTCTGTTGTTGCAATAAAATTTTTATTTCTTAGGTCCCATAAAAGTATATTTCGGGTTGCCTCATCAAGTAAGTGTCTGATGCTTGTGAACAGCCCTGTATGAATATTTTTTAGCAAACAACGTTTCTAAAGCTCTTCAGCTAAAAGAGTGTCATTTAGAGGCAAAGGTTTTGCAGGATTTATACAGCAAGATTTATTTTGGAAACCTATGTGTGGCTTGCCAAATCTAAATTCTCATTCATGAGGGCACCTTTGGACAACATTCAAAAATAGACCATAAAATTAGGCCCCAAATAAAAAAGAAATTAGGCTTTAACTTGTACATGTATTACCACTTTCTCTGGCATTTCTGATGTATTATGAATATTTTGGCAATGCTTCTGGCTTAGGAACACTTTCCTGCTACGTGGGTGAACAAAACACGTTTGCCACTGAAATTGCCAAAATAGAAAATGCAATTAGGATTATATCTTATATACTATATATTTGTTTACATCTTATATATTACATTAAATGACGTTTCTTCATTCAAATCTGACTTTAAAAACAAACAAAAGAAAAAGAAAACGACTTTGCTATGTAAACTTTTTCTTTTGGCCTGGTTCTCAACTCTAACATATGCTGTATAGAATTTTAAAATGTTTTGGAAAAAGAGTAGCTGAAACTAAAGCAAATGATATGAAAACTCTGTAAATCATTTTGTCCTCAAAAGAAGTTTGTGTTGTTTACATTATTACATTAGAAGCTTATTTATTTTACCTTATGTGGACTTGTATTTAGGTGAAAACACTATGTAAGTGAGTGTGTGTGGGTGTGTATGTGTGTGTGCGCGCGCAGCTTTCCACTTTATTTCTAAGGAAAAAATACAGTTACAGAATGGAGAGAGATATTAGAGGTCATCTTTATTGATATACTCTGTTAAGGTTTTTATTGCTTAGCCTAATGACGTGGTTACCAGATTTTTTCTTAAGAAGGCTATTTGGTTGATTACTAAACCACTTTTAAACTCTTGGATAAGTTAAGGTAACATGGTTGAACAAATAAATAAGCCAGTAAGCCTGATGGAAGCTGTCAATATACGTTTTAGGTGGAATAATAGTGCAGTATTTTAAAGTACTATAATAGTTGCCTAAAGGTCTTTTCTATGGAAAATGCTCAAGTATTTTACTCCCAGCTGGTTTACATTAGCAGAGTTAATATCCAGGGTATCCCACTCTTCACTGCCCAGACAAAATTAATTCTGAAGCATTTACTTGGAGATGATGGTCCAGGCAAATTACTATTCTTTTTTTGTAAGAAATATGGAATAAACGTTTTCTTTCTCTAAGACAAAATTGTTCTAATGGTCCTATTATTGGCAAATCATGTGTTAGTTACATCTTTTCTCCTTCTCACTTTTTCACAGTAACTATATGAAATCTCTGCATTATGTTCAAATTTGAAAATACAATTTTAAATGTAGAGTTAATCCTATAGGTTATCTAGAAAGTTCCTACCCCTTCATTTAACAACTTGGACTCAGAGAGAAAGAGTTCCTCCCCTGTATTATCCATCTACATGGTGGCAAACAATAATCTTGGGACCCCAGTCCAGCCTTCTCATTGTGCTAGACTTTCTCCAGAAAGTATGGATAAATAAAATCTGTAGTTAATTTCTAAAACTCACTATACCAGAAAGATTATCAAGTCTATTCTGGAGCTAGTAGGACAAATTCTTTTAATAATTTTTACTAAATAGTTAAAGTTATTGATTTCAGTTTCTGCTCTTTTCTCTTTCTGTTCCCACTATCTGGCGTATGCTAATACAAAATATATATTTTTTAAAACATCGTAGGAAAAATAAAGCCAAAGACATGCATTATAAACAGATGTAATCACTAATTCTTGGATTATTTAGGGTTCTATTTATATGACTAGCTCAGGGACCTTGGATATCAGTGAGGGACACAGGACCATATGCTGCCATGTGAAAAGTTTGTGTAACTCTTGGTGCTAAATCAGATTTTACGCTTCTGTGGTATCTGGCATAAATGTTCATGTTGTGTTCAAGAATCCTTACATTCAACATATTCTTAAATAAGCAAATATGGACTTATGTTTGAAATTATTATTAAGGTATGCCAGGCCAAAATAAATTAAAAAGGACTTTTAAATTAAGCAATTTAAGTATCATGTAGTTGGGAAGAAGAGACATAAAGGTTCTATGTAATATATGCACCAAGTTAAACAGACATGTAAGTATACACACCTCATCACACCACACACACACACACACACACACACACATGGGAAGGGATCCAGAAAAGAGACGAACATATACAGGCAGAAAATCTGGGTCCAAATCATCACATTCAAATCAAAGAGAATGGTTGAGGTAGTTTTTCAAGTATTTGGGGCAGAAAAACACACATTTACCTCAGATATTTGGATAATTGCCTCTGCTTTCCACTTGCTTTGGCCAACAAAGTCTTGCCACAGAGACAGACTAGAGATTCCATCTCATCAGCCTTGCAGAACTGAGACAGGAAAATGGTCCTTGCTGCCCACTCTGGCTGGAACAATTACAACTGGGCGCCATTCTGAGCCATCCTGACCCCACTCTGCACTAACCACAGCAATACATCCATTGATAGCAAAACCTGCCCAGAAATTAAGCCTTCCCCTTCCCACTGAGAGTCAACAAATTCAGATCAAAGAAATACGACTGGGCTGGTTCTCCATAATTGTAATACACAAAAGCTAAAATACTGAGCTGAAATGCATATTTGGTTATAAGAAATGCAGAATTTAGAAAATTTAAAGTCAGAACTTAGTGGTTATTTAAACAAAAACTCTAGTAAAACTGACAGCTTTCCCAATTACTTCTGGAATTTTAAAGTACATCAATAATTTGAAATTGTATTTCTCAGTGCAAGTTCAGTGTAAATTGATATACACTCAAGAATTTTTTCAAATACGGCCACAAAATAGGTAATTCATTCAGAATGATTCACATTATTTTAAATTTTAAGATAGGTCTTGAAAATTATCTAGATTAGCACTTCATCTTACAAATTCAAAACTTAAAATATAAGGGTTAGAAGATACTATGTTATGCACTAATATAAATTTAGATTTTTCTTTCCCTCCACACTAGAGTACAGTGAGAAAAGCTCCCCTGGAGGAGTTCTTCTTTTCTGCAATTAATTACTCCCGGGTCTCTTATAATCAAACTGGTCAGCTTTTGGCAAACTGGAATTTATTTTTTTGCTGCACATTTAGTGTGTATCCATGGCTCCTTTAAAAAGTAATCGGCCAGGGGAGGCTGAGGCAGGAGAACTGCTTGAACCCAGGAGGAAGAGGTTGCAGTGAGCTAAGATCATGCCACTGCACTCCAGCCTGGGCAGTAGAGCGAGACTCCATCTCATCTCAAATAATAATAAAAACAATAATAATTGGCCTGGTGCAGTGGCTCATGCCTGTAATCCCAGCACTTTGGGAGGCCAAGGCGGGTGGATCAGGAGGTCAGGAGTTTGAGAACAACCTGGCCAACATGGTGAAACCCCATCTCTACTAAAAATAAAAAAATTATCGGGTGTGGTGGCACATGCCTGTAGTCCCCCCTGCTTGGGAGGCTGAGGCAGGAGAATCACTTGAACCCAGGAGGTGGAGGTTGCAGTAAGCCGAGATTGCGCCACTGCACTCTAGCCTGAGCGACAGAGTGAGATTCCACCTCAAAAAAACAAAACAAACAAACAAACAAACAACCCTTCTACCACACAGTTTGATTCCAGGGAGACAGTAGGAAAGCTTTACAGAACTTAGCAGGCCTTGGGAGCTTTTAGATACTGTATGCATTTCAGTGCTCCATATTGATTCATACATCCATGCATATTTACCAGACACTTATGCCAAATTAGGCTACAATTATGCCAATAATGTCAAAGTTCAAGAGCAATACAGATAATCAGTGATACCTACAAGTCTCGATGAATATGAATAAATGGCAATAGTTCATATTTTGAAAGTAATTGTGATTTATGTTGGTAAAATACTATATTTTTCCAACTCAAATCTTTAGGCTGTGAAAAGGTATATATATATAAAATGATGAATACAAAATAAAAATAAAGATATATAATTATATAATTTAATGTATAATATATGACAGAATGTAACTACATAGCATGTTATAATAAAATATATATTATATATCATATAACATGTATTGATTACATCATAAAAGGATATATAATATTTATTAAAGACATTGTTTACCAGATTTAAAGGACAGGTATCATTACTGTATTATATTCATTTTACACATGAGACAATTGAATCTAATGAGGCTAAGTTAATCACTCAAGGTCACAAAGCTACTAAGTGGAAGAACAAGGTTTGAATGCAGACAGTCTAATTTCAGGTGGAACACCCAGCTCATGGCTATAGCACACTGTAACTAAAAATTAATTCAAATATATTCAATGTGATAAAATAATCATTGTGGAAAAGCTAAGCTGCTGGCCTTTTACTTTCTCGGCAACAAATGTTTATTCTATAGAGTGTCACTGATACTGAGCTTGCTATTTTATTTTTGCTTATGTTGTATTTATGGCTGGCCTATTACAAGGGAAACTATAGTAGTTATATTTTTTTTCAGCTACTCGACTTTACACAGTTATAATTACAATAGCAAAACCAGTAAATGAATTGTACTAGATGGCTTGAAGGCTTGATTTTATAATGTGCTCTTTGGCCTAAAAATAGGTAAATGAAATTTTGATATGTGTTTTCCTGTTTTTTAAAATAACATATAATTCATACAGTTAAAAATAGTTCATTCATAATATTTAAATATCTTAGAGTATAATGTCTACACCTATAAGACTTTCCTATAAATTTTACCATGTCGTCCTACAAAATTGCTATGAGGTGGTAGTACAAGGACTGTTATTCCCATTTCATAGGCAAAGGAAGTTTAATAAAGAAAAAAATTATATTTTCAGCTATCAGTTATAAAGCCAGAATGTGGCCAGATACTAGTGTTCCAAATTCAACTACATGAACATGCTTTTCCCTTCTTGATGTTTAACTTTCCCAAAGACAGAAGTCAGACCATATAATTTTGTATCGCGCATCTCTATCATTGTTGGTACATGGTTTGTCAAATTAATTAGATCATTCCCTCAAAACACTCTGAGTTATTGATAATTCCAAGTTAAGTTAGAGAGTAGAGTAACATTTTAGCTTGTTTAAAATTAGAATTTCATTAATAGTTTCCCTTTTCAGCTCATTTGACTAAATAAGACAAAAACACCTTAGCCTCATTGCTGAAAATATAATCAAGAAAAAACTTAACGACGTAAAATCCCTTTCAAGCAGTTTTATTACTTATGATTTTTGTGCAGTCTGCCATTTCCAGTCTCATGACTATGCAGTGCTTTTTTTTTTTTTTTTTTTTTTTTTTTCTTTTTGAGAAGGAGTCTCGCTCTGTCGCCCAGGCTGGAGTGCAGTGGCACGATCTTGGCTCACTGCAGGCTCCGCCCCCCGGGGTTCATGCCATTCTCCTGCCTCAGCCTCCCGAGTAGCTGGGACTACAGGCGCCCGCCACAACGCCCGGCTAATTTTTTTGTATTTTTAGTAGAGACGGGGTTTCACCGTGTTAGCCAGGATGGTCTCGATCTCCTGACCTGGTGATCCGCCTGCCTCGGCCTCCCAAAGTGCTGGGATTACAGGCGTGAGCCACCGCGCCCCGCCTATGCAGTGCTTTCTTGATGGAGCCTTTTGCAGGCTTGCTTCCCACCCAGTTTCTGGAAGCTTAATTTAGTCACAAAAGTTTGGGCACCTGCGCAAATTAGAATGAAGGAAACTCAGAAAAAAGCTTTTACCCTCTAAACTAATCATCAGTTTATGAAGCTACAGAGAGATTTTAGTGCTTTTGCATTCCTACAATAGCTTCTCCAACTGTAATTGCCACTACTGGGATTAAATGAAACATACACAGAGAGAGAAAGAAATGTTTAAGTATTCTGCAACTGACGCTGAGCTAGGATACCCCATTAGATCAGAGCAGCAAGGCGTAGTTCTAAATCTTTTCTCTGCCAGAGCGCTTTTCCATCATCATGTTTAACTGTACACTATACTGCCATAATTGATTGCAGATTTTGGCATAAATCCAAAAAAACCTTTCTCCCCTAAAAAGCACAACACTATTTTAATTGTTATTTGCTTAATGCCAGCTAACAGTGATGATCATTGTGTGGACATGGGAAGACATAAGGGATTGGCTGAGGTTCACGTGCATTTCCCAGGGCACCCCTGAAGAGCCAACACCTTCACCTAAAAGTGCATTGGGGGCCGGGCGCGGTGGCTCACGCCTGTAATCCCAGCACTTTGGGAGGCCGAGGCAGGTGGATCACGAGGTCAGGAGATCGAGACCATCCTGGCTAACACGGTGAAACCCTGTCTCTACTTTAAAAAAAAAAAAAAAAAAAGAAAAAAAGTGCATTGAGATACAAGCGAGTGAGAGTTAGCATGCTACAGGGATAACTTTGAATCCACTTTATCCTTTGGGAAAAAAATGCAGAAACTTCTGAATTCTCAATATTATTAGTAGCAAATTACTTGCGACACACCAGAGTGTAGAAATCCCTTGTGTAATTATTCCCAGAATGGTCTAAGATCCGTGGAACTGAAGAACCCACCTGTGAGCATCTGCTTCCTTCACTCTTAGTGACTCTCAACAATGAGAGCTTGACCCCACCCATCCTTCACACATTCCTGAGAATTTCTCCAGAAGAAAGGAACTGTTACTGATAGAAATATTTCAGATCCCGCTGATATGTAGGGTCTGAGCAACTTGGAGGACCACTATTTGATATATTTCTACATCGTCTGGTAGATACAGTGACTAATTCAAGGAGATGACACCCCTCTCTGGAGGAGTTTAGGGAGGCTCCCTTGGTGACTGTTCACAGCACCCCCTTTTCAGACTTAAAATCTCAAATCACAGATAAGCAAACTCTGGTAAAAGACCAAAAACTACCCAAACTGCGTTTAAATGAAAAAAAAAAAAAAAAAAAAAAAAAAAAAAAGAATATATCTAAAATTAGGATTTTCAGTTCTCATCAAAAGGATTTAAAATTTCACATGCTTAAAATGTCAAGTGAGTCTTATGACCTTTTTTACTATTTACTGTAAGGACTGAATTTACAACAAGCAGTCAGCTTAGGCAAGTTTTCCTAGTTTCCATTTCTTCTATTTAAATAGCTATCTCCAGGGGGCAGTAGTGGCTATAAAATAGTATAATTCTAATAATAACTATCCTTAGTTATACGTAGGGGAATGAGGTAGGTGATCATTCTGTTAATTACATGGTTTTCTATAACAATATTGCTGTATTAATATACACATACTGCTGTTAAATGATTTGCATGGTGTGATAGAAGAGCTGTGGCCTTTGGTATTAGGTAAATCAATTAGATATCCACTTTGCCTACCTAACCTATGGTCTTAGGCTAGTCTGTTAATCACTGTAAGCCTTAAATTCCATATTTATAAAAGAGAATATGAATAGTTACAGTCCATACATTGTTCATGGCAACTTTTTATAAATGTTTTCCTTTACTTCCTTCCCTTTACTATGAATGTATATATCGACATAAGAAATAAATAAAATATGACTCAAGACACAGTTCTCACAAAACACAGCCTCAACTGTTGATTAACTTTTTCGAACCATTGCTTCAATGTATCCTCATTACTTTTTTTCTTAGAAGTCTTCAAGGCATAAGCATATATTTTAGTAGATAGACTTGCACTCTGTGGAATGAAATTTACAAAGGATCCACGAGATTTGTTTCATTTATTTGTTTTTTTGAGGAGAGACTTCAGTTACAACACTTGCTCCTTAGAAAGTCGGTCACCGTGTATGAGGGAAAGGTTTTAATTGGGCCACAGCTTGTGGCATCAGTCTTCTCCCTTTGGTCCCCTGTCCTCAGTGTGTAGGGGAAGATACCTTTCTGTGTTTATTCTTTCACCTTACCCATCAAGGAAATAGGGCAAATCCCCCAAGTGCATGGCTTCCTGCCCCTAACTGGGCATCCACACTCTCCCTTCAGCCTTGATCTTTCCTCTTGCAGGTAAAAACAGAAAAGGTGGAGAGAAAAACATGGTGGATTCCTTTCTCCCCGTCTGTGCAAGCCTGCCTCCAACCTGGTGATCGTTGACACTCACCATTTCTGTGAAAGACTTTTTTTTTTTTTTTAACATATTATACTAGATTTGACTAACTCAATCTTGTAGCTTCTGCAGTTCCCCTCACCCTCAACCTCGTTCTTAGAGTATGTTTCCCCTTTTGAAACATGTAAACATACTTTAGGCATAAATATTCTTTTAAATATAACTATAATGCTTCACTAATACCTTAAAAATGCCTAGTGAACTAACTCAGTACATTATATAATGGCCAAGTGAAAGTTTTGTGTTTTCATGTCCTGTTTTTCTTTGAAATTATATAGCCCAGAAATTAGCTCATTATCTGAAAAATGTATGAAGAACTGATTAATTGTGTAATACAGGAGTATTGCCATTGAATGTACTATTTGATTTATTCAAGCAGGTAATGAACAATGTTGTCAAATTCTCTAATGAGACATCCTAATTAGGACATAAGCTAAAAGGGGCATTACTCCGGCAGTCTTTTTTTCTTAATCCTAGTGCCATACATATGAAAGAATGAAAAGCATTACTTCAGTAAACAACTGAAGTCCTACCATGGCTCTGTAGGGTTTTTGGAACAATTCCTGGAATTGGAAAGTGAAAATAGATAGCACATGGAGGAAACCCTCATCTGAGTAGCAAGATTTTAGTAAAGATGACTAAGCCATTAACAGCATGCATTCATATTTAATTGTATTGACTCCTGCCATCAGCTTTTGTAGATCTTTTCTTTTGGGTGGAAGGTTGTGATTTTTATTGGGAGGACTTGAGTAGAAGTGGACGATTAAAATTGAGGAGTATATAGTTCTTTCTGGGACTGCTTAAATGTTACTGTTTGAAAATGCCTTCACTTTCCCCCTTTGGTCAAAGAGATGCGCTTAAAATTCTTATTCCTTCACAATAAATAATTTTGATTTTCTTAGACAGGCTTGCGTTTAAGTATGAGTTTCTCCTTTACTTCATTTAGCAATTCTCTCTGTGGTCAGAAGAACTCTGAAGAAAGCTTTGAGGGAAATGAATATAATTCTTAAATTATTATATGTGTATATATATATAGTTTAAAAATAATTTATTAGTCATCATAAAGAAAGAAATGTCTCTGGCTCAAGATGTTACTTATTTCCTTCTTTTATATTTTCTAGTCTCAATTACTGTTCCAAAAGGAGCTATCTTAGAATTTAGACTAGAGATCCAGATTAATTGCCATTTTTGTAAGATGTTTAAAATCAATTTGAGAATTTTGATGTGTCTGTAAACAGCACCATGGAGACAGGTATGAATCGTATTGAGGGCATCTTTCTATGTAGTCCGTACTGAAATTGTACAACCAAGACCAGATGGGAATATTGTTTTTTAAAGAAATAATTGGCTGGGCGCGGTGGCTCATGCCTGTAATCCCAGAACTTTGGGAGGCCGAGGCGGGCGGATCACAAGGTCAGGAGATCGAGACCATCCTGGCTAACACGGTGAAACCCTGTCTCTACTAAAAATACAAAAAATTAGCCGGGCGTGGTGGCGGGCGCCTGTAGTCCCAGCTACTCGGAGAGGCTGAGGCAGGAGAATGGCGTGAACCCGGGGGCGGAGCTTGCAGTGAGCCGAGATCGCGCCACTGCACTCCGGCCTGGGGGACAGAGAAAGACTCTGTCTCAAAAAAATATATAATAAAAATAAAGAAATAATAAAAATTCTAAAGGAAATCATAGGACAGATGTGACTTGTACCAGAAAAGGACAACCTTCAACTGTATCAATATCAAGTAGAAGAATTATACAGGTTCATTTATCTTCATTTAGTCTTGTTCTTATTTCTAACTGGGATCTAAATTTACCTTTATCAATATCAGAGGTTAAGAAAATTACCATATTCCTATTAAATGGTAGACATATTTAATAAGATTCAGCTTCATCTTAGTACAACTTCAAACATCAACATGATCACACAACACTGATTTATATTTTAAAACAGGATAATGGAGCCATTGTCTTAGATAATTTTCAAGCAAGAACAGGACTGCAATAAATAATGAGACGTTGACATTCCTTGGTAAAGAAGATGTCTCCTGCCCTAATATGACTGTCACTCAGCAATTTCAATTTTATGTTTACTTGATTTAGAAAGGGAGGATAAATTGTTCTGAAAAGTTTTTTGTTTCCTTAACAGTTCAAACTTTTCATTGAAATTTGTTGTTTTGGTAAAAATAAACAGTGCACAGAATATTTGTACGTGGTGCTTTGCTTTTAATTATTTACTAGGGAATTACCAGTGGAAAAAAGAATGTCACCAGTGTTTTTCCTACTTACACCAGTTCTGCAGCATGAATATTTATATTAAATGTATGTGCTATATGAGTTCCCCAAAGAATCAGTAGTTTTGGGGGGTTTATTTCCAACTATGGTTGTTTAGAAAGCCAGTGTTTAAGAGGGAGAGAGCCGGTTAGGGCTACTATCTAAGTAGTGGCACCAATTCAAATGATACGTGGGGTGTAGTCACAGCTACTTTACATCCTGTTTAGAAATTGAGACACGAGGATCTTGATTTCTAGTCTTCTATCCAATTTGATTTATCAAAAAAAGAATCTTGATTATTGTTTAAGAAAATATGGTCATCTTATAATGTGTGAATGGTCATTTGGAAAATTTATATATTGTTTTCTCACTATCTTTCCTTGAATGTCTAAATTCTTCTTCATCGAATGTTACTACATTTTTAAAGCAGAAATGACAGAACTGATAAACAACTGTATTTCTCCTCATTTTAAAAAATTAGTTTACATATGAATGAGAACTGAGTAAAAATCAAATCTATATTTTGTTCATACATAGGTATGTTTTTCTAAAAACATCAGTAAAATCCAGGAAAGATTACCAAATATATTTATAGCGATCAATAAAGAGTGGGAATGTATTGAATATGAATTTATAAATGGATGATGTGTTTATCTTTACTTAGCTGAGTTAACACAGAAACAGAGATTTTAAAAGGCATGATTGGTGGGGCATGATGGTACACACCTGTAATCCCAGCACTTTGGGAGACTGAGGTGAGTGGATCACAAAAGCCCAGGAGCTCAAGGCCAGCCCAGGCAACATGGTGAAACCTCATCTCTATAAAAAATAAAAATAAAAATAAAAAATAAAAAAAGCTATTATCAGTATATTACAGTTTTTGTCATATTTTCCAAAATATTCACTTGTATACAAGTAATTCATATTCTCCCCAAAAAGAAAGGTCAGCAACGGAAACCTAATAACATTTTTGAATGTGATACTGACAATGCTGTTTTAAAAATATTGTTTTTAGGATAGTTGTTGAAAATTTGGTCTCATGGCAAATCGATTAGGTTCAGATTCTAACTTTGACATTTACTTGCTGGGTGAACATGGCTATTTTATTTAACCTGTTTCCTCACCTGTAAAATAGGAAAAATAATAGCACTTACATCAAAGGGTTATTGGTAAGAATTATAAAAGATTTGGTAGTGACTTCGATATAAGTACCCAGAAAAACGCATAATTTTTATTAAAACATACAATATATAAATTTCCCCTTTTTGAATCACTAATAATTTTATACTATGTTAATTTTATATTGTTAGCAGTTCAAGTCCAAAGAGAACAATAGTGTAGACTTGTTGTCATCCAGGTAATTACTTGGAAGTCTTTTGCAGACAGGCACATTTAAGCTGTATAATCTAAATTTGAAAATGGATGTTTTCTCATTTTGAGCGTGTTATACCAGAAAACACTGTCTTTGATCCCATCTCTGTACTCTTTCACTGATTAGCTATGTATCTCTGACAACAGCCCTTACAGACTTCGGTGTCCTTTTATAAAATGGATTCTTTATATATACATATAAAATATATATATAAATATATTATAGATAATATATTTATATATATTATATATAAAGAATCCATTTTATATTATACATAAATATATATATAATATATATAATATATATTATATATATAATATATATAATATATATTATATATATTGGTTTTAGTGGACTCTTAAATGTATGTGCTCTACCTTAAATATTGAAATGTTTCTATTACTCGTCTGTAGTGCATGATTTAATCGTAAGAATGTTGAAAACATAAATTTAGAGAAAGAGAGTAGGGGTGTGGCAAATGAGATTCTGCAATGAACCATGAATGACAGGAGATCATTTAGGCCATCTCTCCAGTCCTTTACTAGGTAAAAAAGTGACAGAAACAAGTCTCAATAGCTGTTTGTGGACTTGTTTTTAGCCAGATTTGAAGAACCCCCAAGGTAAGAAACATAACACTAACAAGGACTTTGATAGATCATTATTTTTGTATGCCCCATAGGTGAAATTTTATGGAACATTCTCAGTCAACATTCTCTAAGACGGATTTTTAAAGTGAGAGTGAAAGAATATAATGGGTGCAAAACAAGAATAGTAAGAGAGGGGGTCATGCAAATAGGAAAGAAAGAATAGTCCCACAGAGGCAGCCCGCATCTGAAGTACAGAAAGGTAGACCAAAGAAGGGTAGCGATTTGAACACTATGATTTTGAACGGGAAAATAAGAATCAAAAAAATCAACACTGAAGTTTGTCCTGCCAACTGCAATGAAAGAGGAATTCAATCAGCTGGATAGGCTGAGCACAATTAGTGGTGTCCACTCTTGATGCCATCATGTCAGCATTTGGAAGAATCGGGAAACAGAAACAGCAGAAATAGTAGGGATATAATATATGAGCATAGTAAACTGTATTCCAAAAACTCGAGAGCATGGGGTAGGGGGAGGCGGTGACAAGAGAGGAGTGAAGATAAAACTGTATTTATAAAAGCATAAAACAAAAAGCATGCTTTAAATACCTTTTCATTCCCTCCTCCATATTGATCTTTTTCTCCTTTCACCTCTTTCTAACTCCCCGATATTAATGTTAGTGAGAAAAATGGATAAAAAGACTTGGCCAGGTCTAGTCAGAAATACATTTCAGTTCTTTTTCCCCCAACTTCAGATCTTTAATAATTACAACCAAAGAAAGAAAAAAAATAGAAGACTAATTTGTCATCTAATGTATCTAGGCATTTAAAATCAGGTCAGATTCCAACAGTCTTTTTCAATTGACCAATTTCTCTCTTTTATGTTAACTTTGGGGTAAATAGTTCTTAGAATCGTTAGTTATCTGGCTGAGAACAGCCTAAGAAACTGGAAGGAGATATCAGTAAAGTAATAGTGAAATAAGCTGCATGCATCAGGCTATTTGCTTACATTTTCCCTGGTTTCCTTAAGGATTTATTGAGAGCACATGGTAATGGAAACTAAAAAAAGGAAAAAAAAAAAAAAGAAAGAAAGAAACTCAGGGTTAGAATTACGTATGGTTGGGTTTTTTTCATTGACAAAAGAATCAGAAGAGTGGTCAGTTCCTAAATGCCTTCCTTCGTGCTGAGAACAAAGTAGCTTTGTCATTTTATTTTCTACCTCAACACGTCTCTGTCCACTCTAAACAAAAAAATAAGCAAGTAACATCAGCCTACACTGCTCGAAAACCTTCCTGCTGAAAGACACTGCAGGGCTGGGCCTGGCTTGAAGTCAGACCGTCCACGTTTGTCTCTGTGCTCTATTTTTTGCCACAAATTGATTCCTTAATACACAGAGTATCTTCACATTCCCAAATTTTCCTCACCTACATCAAAATTACTGGAAAACATTTTACTTTCTATGTTGTCCTATAAACCAAAGAGTATCTGAGACAAGTCTCAAGAAAGTTTATTTTGCCAACGTTATGAATGCACTTGTGACACAGCCTCAGGCAGTCCTGACGACCTGTTCGCAAGGTTGCTGGGATACAGCTTGGTTTTATGTATTTTAGGGGGACATGAGAGATCAATCAACACATGTAAGATGTACACTGGTTGCATCTGGAAAAGCGGGACAACTCAAAATGGGGGGCTCCCAGATCATAGGTAGATTTAAGGATTTTCTGATTGGCAATTGGTTGAAAGAGTTCTTACCAATAGGAAAGAATGTCTGTATTACCATACAGACTTGTGGGTGGTGGGGATCAAGGTTTTCTCCTGCAGATGAAGCCTTCAGGTAGCAACCTTCAGAAAACAGATTGTAAATGCTTCTTATCAGACTTAAGAAGTCTGTTCTATCAATAATTCCCAAAGGGAGGAGGGTATAATGAGGCATGTCTGGATGCCCCTTCCCATCACTTCCTGAACTAGTTTTTCAGGTTACTTTTGGAATGCCCTTGCCAAGAGAAGGGTTCCTTTCAGATGGTTGGGGGGCTTAGAATTTTATTTTTGGTTTACTGTCCCTGCTTTCTTTTAAGTAATAAGTGGTAGATGAATATTCTGTAAACAGATCCCTGACAATGACTGACGAAGTACTAATTAATAACTCCTGCCAGGCAGCTAAGATGCTCAGAAATCTTTTAAAGAAGTAATGACAATAATAATAATATTGTTAATAGATAAGGTTTCCTGATGGTTTTCTATGTACCAGGCTGAGAACTACATTCTTTAAGGACATTATTTCAGTCCTAACAATCATCTGGTTTTTTTTTGTTTGTTTGTTTTGTTTTGAAATGGAGTCTCACTCTGTCACCCAGGCTGGAGTGCAGTGGCGCAATCTTGGCTCACTGCAACCTCTGCCTCCCAGGTTCAAGCAATTCTCCTGCCTCAGCCTCCTGAGTAGCTGGGATTATAGGTGTGTACTGCCATGCCAGCTGATTTTTGTATTTTTAGTAGAGATCGGGTTTCGCTATGTTGGCCGGGCTGGTCTTGAACTCCTGACCTCAGGTAATCCACCTGTCTTGGCATCCAAAGTGCTGGGATTATAGGCGTGAGTTACCACACCTGGCCTAAAACAATCTTATATGTTTTTTTATTACTGTTATTTTACAGATGAGTAAAAAGGAGCTTAACGATTTTAAGAAACTTGCCCAAGATAAATCAGGGCACAGAATTGAAAGCTGAGTCTATCTTAATTCTCAAGTCCCTGTTTTTTTAATACAATTATGACTTTAATAGTATTATTTTTTCTCAGGCATTTTTGGGGAGATATTTGTAGGCAATTACTAGATGGAAAAATCTACTTCATGTCAGTGGAACCATTACCGAGTAAGATTCCCACACCAGGGTTTTGAAGATACCAACCCACCCCTTTCTGTTTGTCTTCTCAATTCCACCTCTTCATGATGATGTAGTATTTCAAGACAATTGGAAAAATGAAGACTGTATTGTGGATGACAACTATGTTTACAGAACTGCCTGAACATTAATTATAATAAATTTATATATACACCAAATATTTATGAAGAACCTACCATAGGCCAGACATATATCCGAGAAAACAATGGACAAGTATAATTATAGTGTTTTGCCCAACAATATTACCCTTAAATGAGTGGATGACTGAATTATTATGCATATAATGTCTCGACAAATACACTAATAATATGCAGCTTTACTCTGACCTTTATGAAATATTATTCATTTGACACCTCAAGAACATCAGAGAATAACAGCAGGGAAATGATTTACACTTCAATGGTTAATGACTAACCTATGATAATTTTGTCTTACATTCCCTTTAACATTTTCTGAATGCCATATCCCTATGCTCAGAAAAAGTATCTGAATGCATGCATTACAGGGCTTTTTCTTTGTTTGAAAAATTCTTTTATTATTCACCTCTAATTTTTTATTTTAACACTCTAAAATATTCTACTTAGTAATTGACTTAGGATGCTGCATTATGTGAAGTAATGAACTCTTGATTCTGATCAAGAATGTACACTGTATTTCAATATGTTTTCTTACATATGAAAAATGCAATGTGTTCTCTCTGAATGTCAAATGTGTTCTGTTATGTGTCTACTTTCAATTATTTAACATTAAGAAGTCTAAGTATACTATTATAGGTTATGAATTTATAAAAGTTCATTTGCTTTTCTTATATTTATATGTGATATATTTCCAAATAATAAAATTTACTGTCATGGATAGGGTATGTGTCTTGTGTTATTTTAACATTAGTGGTGATGTGTTTTTGTTGATCTGCACACACTTTCTTCCTTGGGACTTTCTTCCTAAGGAAATGGGTGAAGGTTTGGGGTGTTGGCCATACCTCTGCAAATACCAATGTTCTTATAAAGAAAAAGGCCATCTAAGCTAAGCAACCCAACTGATATATAAATATAAAGGTATATATTTCAGCTGAAAGATAAAGACAAATGTCCTCTTTAGTATTACATTAATTATGAAAAATGATGGTGCTACTTAATAAAAATTGTTGATTATTATATTAAATATGCCTAAATCAGTTGGGGGTGGACTCCTTTCTGGTGCAAATAGAACAGGTGATATGCATGTTTAGTTATAAACATTTTGAAATGTCTATACTAGGAGCTGTCTATTAACTGAGAGGCTTCTTCAGCTTTTTAAGTGATAGATTCCACTTCACCTCTTAAAGGACATTTTTTTCTTATTTTCATTTGTCTTATTTGAAGAAAAAAAGCTCTTCAAAGCCCAAAAAGTTGTGTCTCATTTATCTTTTAATTTCTATTTCCCAGCACATTGCACTGTTGAGAGGATAAAGGAATAGTATTGGTACTCAGTTACCAATACTATAATAGGTTTACTATGAAAACCTATTTTTAACATTTTTTTTTTGTTTAGCAAGAACAACTCTTCTAAGACTCTTCAATATAATTTGAGGTTTTAAGAGCATTCCTGGTATATCTCTGAATTGACAATTATTTTCTATATATTATATAAGTAGAAACTACTTATTATGACTGTAACTAACATGAAATGTATTATGCAAAATGATACATGAAATGATTCCCAGAAATCTCCACTTCAAGTAAAATGAATTACCTATAACATTTAGAGTTATAAGAAAGTATATGGGCCAGTGCGGTGGTTCACACCTGTAGTCCCAACACTTTGAAAGGCCTAGGCATGAGGATCACTTGAGCCCAGAACTTGGAGACCAGCCTGGACAACATGGTGAGACCCAGTCTCTGCAAAAAAAGTACACACATGCACATAGAAATTAGTTGGGTGTTGTGGAATGCCTGTGGTCCCAGCTACTTGGGTGGCTGAGCTCGGAAGATCCCTTGAGCTGGGGAGGCAGGCAGAGGCTGCAGTGAGCCATGATCATCCCCACTGCACTCCAACCTGGGTGGCAGAGTGAGACCCTAATTCAAAAAAAAAAACACAAAGAATAAAGAGGATGTGTTCAGTTCTGGGGAGGCAGAATGACAATAGACCAAATGTTCCCATTCTAAACTGAATTGTGCTACCATCTCTGATTCATGCATTCAGCAAGAATTCATTAAATCATACTATGCTACAATCTGTGTTAGGTCCCCTTGGTGCCAATTGCATATAATGAGTCAGAGATTATCATATCTGCATAACAATGTCATTTTTAAATGATAGCATTTATCTCCTTCCTTAAAAAGAGACACATGAAATCATTCAGTGAAAACTACAAATGATATCACTTCTTATAATCTATATTTAAAAGAAATGCAGACACACTGATTATATTGTACAAATGTTCTTTAGATTAATTGTTAGAAGACATTTTGGTATTCTAATGTGTGTTTGACTCACTAGTTGGAATTCACTGATTCATTACCCAAATTTTCATTTCAGGCCCTCCAGGCCCTCCAGGTGGTCTGAGAATAGAAGACATTAGAGCCACTTCTGTGGCACTTACTTGGAGCCGTGGTTCAGACAATCATAGTCCTATCTCTAAATACACTATCCAGACCAAGACTATTCTTTCAGATGACTGGAAAGATGCAAAGACAGGTGAGTTTTATTTGTCTGATTAATCCATGCATGTTTTCAAAGTGAATCCTTTTCTCAAAAACAAAAATTTGGGGGTTTTAAAAATGTCATTATCTACCTTCAAAGGCTTTCTTAAATTTTTCAAAATGTATTCTAATATTTTGGTAGTGAAGAAAATTACATGGAACTTACACATTTAAATGTGTTAAAGCTATAGAAAAAGAAGTATCATTTCTAACTCAATGTATAATGGAAAGCAAAATGAGGCCTCCTGGGTTTCTTACTTGAGTTTTGTGTGAGATTTACTGCCCCAAAATTATTGGGAAGTCTATTTTTGAGCAAATAGCATTTATAGCATATTATTTATGACCCTTTTTATTTGGGTATGTATGTACTGTAGTTCTGAATTTCTAAAAAGCCACATTGATCATAAATCTTAAATTAAGCATCCAAATCTTACTACTATAACCCTTTATGTGAATGATGTCACCTGGTTTGAATTTCCTCAAAACAGATTTTTAAAGACATTTTGGATCTTTCAAACTTTTTCTTTTCTTATATTAAGATTTTCTAAAGTTGATTGGGAAAAATTAATTAAGTGGGTACTTTCCTTTGTCTACAACTTTGCCATTTGTCATGACTAGCCTACAATATCACACATCAATACATATATTTTCTCCTGTAAAACGGAAGATTGAAGATCTTTTTGATAAAATAACCTGTTAGGAGATACACCTAATGCTAAATGACGAGTTAATGGGTGCAGGAAATCAACATGGCACATGGATACATATGTAACAAACCTGCACATTGTGCACATGTACCCTAAAACCCTAAAGTATAATAAAAAAAATAAAAAAAATAATAATACCTACTACATAGTTTATCAAAAGGAAAAAAAAAATAATAACCTGTTTATCTTTGTAATTTTGATAATATTTTTAAACAAACTTGTCATTGCCAGAATTCTTTAAGACGGAAAAAAGGAGACATAGAAATATTTTCCCATTTGTCACAAGAGGTGAAAAGAGACACGAGTGTGTGAATAAAATGTTCCTCCTTTTTAAAAAACTAAAAAAAAAATTAATCTCCCAAATCTGCTTTCATTTTAGATTTATCTTAACCTAATGGAAATCCCATTTCCCAAATGCTAATATTTGTATTGCTCACTAAGATGTTTTAATTTAAATTTACTTCTATTTGATATTTCTCTCCCTCCAGGGAAATAAATCAAATATAAACTGGAGGTCTGTTGCAAGGATTTAGGATATATTTTAATATCAGATGATTCCCCACCTAAGTGTATAAAGTTGCAATAAATTAGAAACAGGGGAAATATTTCCATTACATTATGCTTATTGTTTTAAGAGTTATCTGTAAATATTCTTGACAAAATCAGACCTTCTGAAAAATAATTTTAAAAACCTTTGAGATACTTTATAAACCTAAAGCATGGGCAGTTTCTATCTGATCTTTGACAAACCTGACAAAAACAAGAAATGGGGAAAGGATTCCCTATTTAATAAATGGTGCTGGGAAAACTGGCTAGCCATATGTAGAAAGCTGAAACTGGATCCCTTCCTTACAACTTATACAAAAATTAATTCAAGATGGATTAAAGACTTTCGTGTTAGACCTAAAACCATACAAACCCTAGAAGAAAACCTAGGCAATACCATTCACGACATAGGCGTGGGCAAGGACTTCATGTCTAAAACATCAAAAGCAATGGCAACAAAAGCCAAAATTGACAAATGGGATCTAATTAAACTAAAGAGCTTCTGCACAGCAAAAGAAACTACCATCAGAGTGAACAGGCAACCTACAGAATGGGAGAAAATTTTTGCAAACTACTCATCTGACAAAGGGCTAATATCCAGAATCTACAATGAACTCAAATAAATTTATAAGAAAAAAACAAACAACCCCATCAAAAAGTGGGCAAAGGACATGAACAGACACTTCTCAAAAGAAGACATTAATGCAGCCAAAAAACACATGAAAAAATGCTCCTCATCACTGGCCATCAGAGAAATGAAAATCAAAACCACAATGAGATACCATCTCACACCAGTTATAATGGCCATCATTAAAAAGTCAGGAAGCAACAGGTGCTGGAGAGGATGTGGAGAAATAGGAACACTTTTACACTGTTGGTGGGACTGTAAACTAGTTCAACCATTGTGGAAGTCAGTGTGGCGATTCCTCAGGGATCTAGAACTAGAAATACCATTTGACCCAGCCATCCCATTACTGGGTATATACCCAAAGGACTATAAATCATGCTGCTATAAAGACACATGCACACGTATGTTTATTGAGGCACTATTCACAATAGCAAAGACTTGGAACCAACCCAAATGTCCAACAACGATAGACTGGATTGAGAAAATGTGGCACATATACACCATGGAATACTATGCAGCCATAAAAAATGATGAATTCATGTCCTTTGTAGGGACATGGATGAAAGTGGAAAACATCATTCTCAGTAAACTATCGCAAGGACAAAAAACCAAACACCACATCTTCTCACTCATAGGTGGGAATTGAACAATGAAAACTCATGGACACCGGAAGGGGAACATCACACTCCGGGGACTGTTGTGGGGTGGGGAGAGGGGAGAGGGACAGCATTAGGAGATATACCTAATGTTAAATGACGAGTTAATGGGTGCAGCAAACCTACATGGCACATGGATACATATGTAACAAACCTGCACATTGTGCACATGTACCCTAAAACCTAAAGTATAATAATAAAATTTAAAAAAAAAAAAAGCATGGGCAGTTTCTACTTTTCTGAAGAGAATGGAAAAGTATGATAATAATGAAACTATTAGAAATCTAGCCACATTAAAATAAATAAGTGGTTTAAATTTGGTTTGGCCCTGAAAAAATAAATACTAATTGCAATCATTTTCATTATTTATGTATGCTTACTATGTAGCTCAATTTAAGTATGCTTCTTATTTTAAAACATCCACTAGAAAGTAAGTTCCATGAAGGTAAAAACTGTTTTATTCACTGTTCTATCTCTAGCACCTAGATCAGGGCCCACAGTGTTAATTCATTAAACATGTTTATTGAGTCCCCACTGTGTGCCAGAACCTATTCTAGATGCAGTATGTATAGCTGAGCAGCAGTGAACAAAATAACAACAACAAAACCTGTCTTCAAGGAGCTTATATTATAGTAGAAGAGATGCCAATACAGAATTAAAATATATAGTAAGTCATATGGTGATGAATGCTAGAGAGAAACAACAGAAAAGAGAAACGGGGAGGTAGGAGATGTGTTTTAAATAGGGTACTTCTCATGTTCTCACTCATAGGTTGGAAATGAATAATGAGAACACTTGGACACAGGGTGGGGAACATCACACACCTGGGCCTGTCTTGGAGTGGGGGGAGGGGGGAGGATAGCATTAGGAGACATACCTAATGTAAATGACGAGCTAATGGGTGCAGCAAACCAACATGGCACATGTATACATATGTAACAAACCTGCACGTTGTGCACATGTACCCTAGAACTTAAAGTATAATAAAATAAATAAATAAGTAAATAGGGTACTTCTGATATTAGTAATAGCCACTGCTGCTTTCTGAAAGTTCCTATTTCCATTATGTATCTTTTCCAATTCTTCTACTTTCATTGAATTTGGGTCTTTGAATCTAAAGTATGTTTTCTGTTGGCCACATATAGTTGGATTTTTCATCCAGTTTGATAGTCTCTGCCTTTTGATTGAATTATTTAATCCATTAACATTTAATGTTATTATTGATACAGTTGAATTATAGCTGCATTGTATTTTTGCTTTCTAAATATTTTACTATTTTTGTTCCTCTTTTCCTTGTTCACTGCTTTCTTTTGGAAGAAGTGAGCATTTTCTAGTGTAACATTTTAATTCCTTTGATGATATTCACTGTGTGTGTGTGTGTGTATAATCCTGCTCTGAAGGGAAGTTTATATTCACTATACATGTGTATATTCAAACACGTACATACTTAATGAATACTCTAGGGCTTACCAGATACATATGAACTTATCAGAATAGGTTTTATAATTTTATTAGCTTAAATTTCAGTGAATATGAAAGTGTTTCTACTAGATAGTTCTATTTCCTTCTTCCTCTTTTGTGCTATTACAGTACTATATATACCATATATTATATTACTATATATTAATAGCATATATAGTATTATAGTAATATATATTACTATAGTACTGTATATTAACATTTTGTTATATATGCTATTATAGCATATTTTATTATATGCTATATGCCATATATAGTAATATAGTTATATATTGCTAATAGCATATAATATATGCTATTAATATTTAGTAATATATTATTAAATATATTACAGACAAAAGGATTAAATATATTACTCACACACAAAAGAGGAAGATGAAATAAAGCTATCTAGGGGAAACACTTTCATACTCAGTGAAATATATATAAATAGATATATTACATCTATATATGTCACAAACTCAATAATCTTATTTTATCACTTTCTATAATTGTTTGCCTATTAAACCAATATATGTTTGTTTATATTATACTTTGTTGTCTGTTATATTATCTTTTATATTTACTACTTCTAATCCTCCTCACTTGTTCATGTTGATTTGAGTTATCATCTAAGTCTATTTTGCATTGCTATAAAGAAATATCTGAGGCCAGGTCATTTTGAAAGGAAAGAGATTTATTTGGCTCACACTTCTGCAGGCTATACAAGAATCATAGCGCCAGCATCTGCTTCTTGTGAGGGCTTCAGGAAGCTTTCATTCATGGTGAAAGCAAAGTGGCTTGTCACATGGTGAGAGAGGGAGCAACAAAGGGAGAAGCAAGGTGCTAGGCTCTTTGTAACAATCAGTTCTTGCATGAACTAATAAAGCAAGAACTCACTCATTATTGGAAGAAAGGCACAAAGTCGTTCATTGGGAATCCACCCCCATGACCCAAACTCCTCTTATTAGGCCCCACCTCCAACATTGGGGATCAAATTTCAACATGAGATTTAGAGTGGACAAATATACAAACTATGTATCACCATCTGATGTCATTTCTTCACAACTTTGCTCCTAACCTGTCCCCTTTGTGCAGCTAGTATCAAATATATTACATTTCAATATATTATAGATCCAAAAACACAATTATATATATACATGCATATATAAATGCACAACATATGTGTGAATATATATACATACATATATAGTTTTCTACAATTGCTTTTAAATAAGAGAAGATAGAAGAAAAAATAAGTATTTATACCATCTTTTATAATTACAAAATTACCTTTACCAATGCTCATTATTTTGGGGGAGTTTATTCAAATTGCTGTTTGGGATCAACTACTTTCAACTTGAAGAACTTTAATTTTTTTTTGTAAGATAAATCTTTTAGTAACAGTTTCTCTCAGTTTTTGTTTATTAAGGAGTGCATTTTGCCTTTGGTTTTAAAATATATTTGCTTGGAATGATATTCCTGGTTGACAGTTTTTGTTTTTCTTTTCTTTTTCACTGCTTTGAATATGTCATCTTAGATGCCTTTTTCAGGCTGAGAAGATTGTTTTCTATTCTATTTGCTGAAAAGTGTCTCAAAATCCCTCTATATTTACCAGTGTATTTATTATATCTGGGTTCCTCATTCCTTTCTGTAAAACTGTTTTTTTATTTGGTATAATTTGCACTACTAAGAAACTTACAGCATTTCTAATTGTTCAGGTTGTTGGACTCAAAAGTTTTTACATTTTTTCCTATCAGAAAATGTCTAATTTCATCTTTAAGTGTTATTTTTATTTCATACAAAATCCAAATTGTTCTTCATTTTACTTTGATCACTTTAAAAACATTGTTCTGTTGTCTTTTGTCTCCACTGTTTCGGGTGAGAAGTCAGTTATTGTTTTAATCATAATTCCCTGTACTTGATATGTCCCTATTATGTGACTCCTTCAAGATTTCTTTATTTGCTTTTCAGCTTGATAAAATGCATTTATCCTAATGGAGCTTGGCTTCTTGTATTCTTGGGTTGATATTTTCTTCAACTTTTGAAAATTCTTAGCCATTCATTACCTCTTCACATATTTCCTCTGCTCTACTCTTCTTGGTTTCCCTTGACACGTATGTTAGATTGTTTGATGTTGTTCCACAGATAATGGACTCTGTGTGTGTGTGTGTGTGTGTGTGTCTGCTTCTCTGTGTGTCTGTGTTTCTGTACGGATAATGGCTAATTTTCTCTCTTGCTTACATAGATAATTTATTTTGCTGGATTTGGTCTGTGAATAATCCCATTAAAATACTTTTGACCTACTGCTTTATTGTGTTCAGGAATTTTTATTTCTAGCATTTGGCTGCTTTTAATATTGTTCACATAATATTCCATGGGAATTTCCTATTTGTTTATACAAGTTGTGCATGTTTTCCACTTGACATTTTTACTTACTTAACATAGTTATGCTAAAACCCTATCAGATGATTTAAACATCTAGACCACCTTAAAGTCTAGCTCTGTTGATTTTTTTTTTTATTTCTTGACAGTGGGTCATATTTGTTTGCTCATGTGTCTGATAACTTTTTGCTCAATTCCAAACATTGTGTATGGGAGAACAGTCAGTGATTACTAACGTGAATATTAATTGATGTCTGGGAAAGTGCATGTCATTGCTTTAGGGACTGAGTCAATCAGATTTGTAGTTGAGATGATCTGAGCATTGTCGTTACATTCAGTTTAGCACAGGCTTAAAGTAATTTGAATGTATGATCAGACCTTCCTACATATCTGAGTGTCTGGAGGTTTTCCTGTCCTGTTATCAGATTTCGGCAGACTCTTCTATGTTGGACCCCACAGAGGACTCTTTCAGCTCCCCTGCTTCTGCCCAGATACCTGCTGCTGATAATCAGTCTAAAGCCCAGAGTGCTCGGGCTTTTTACTCAGTTCTCCTTCTCTTCCCTTAGATTTCAACAGGTCCAAAGCACCTGTCCCTCACAGGGGAAGCAGATCTCTCTCAGCACTCTTGCCACTATCTCATGTTTGTGGTATCGGTGCCCCAAAGGGAAGTCTTTTTTTGGCTCTTTTGTTCTGCCCCAAAACTTTCTTGAGTACACATGATGAAGGCCTGTGAAAAATAATTGTCAAATTACCATAGATTCTCCTTGTTCTTTGATCTCCGCATGTTTTTAAACAGCCATACCAGCCTTACTTTGTCTGTAAATATCTCTTAGAAGTTAAAGTGTTTTCTTCTTGCTAACATCTGTGACTACATCCTTCTTTCATCACTGTTCTACCAATGATGAATTTTAGTCCATTGTGTCTTCACAAACTCAGCTCTCTAATGGGCTTTGAAAGATAATGGTTTATAGATTATCTATGTGTTCTTTTTTGTTAATGTACTAGTGAAGTTCTCTTGTGACTGCGTCCTAAGTGGAAGTGAAAAATACTTTCTGCAACAAATACAGAAATAAAAATCATATGGTTTTTATTTATGGTGTGACCACTAGGAAACAAAGGTACAGGATTAAATTCAGCTTCATGAAGGTAAATACTTAAGATATGAAATAAATATGTTTCAAAGATACCAACTTTCAGTGTTCCAAAGATTAAATTTAGAATAATGAGATGAAGAAATAGACTATGTACTTTTAAGGCAACCTATTGTAAATTTTACTTCTCTTGGACTGTTTTTAGCGGATGGACAGCAGACAGCTTGATGCTGTTCCTGGAGTTCTACAAGATGCTCAGGTCGTTGTTAGAAAATTGTGTTTGATTCTATGCTGCTGCTTTCAGAGGACAAATTATAGAGTATTGTTAGTGATGGTGTGTGTGTGTGTGTAAGAGGATGTTGGCCAGAACATGAAGAGGCATAGTAACCATGCTATCAGAAATAGTTAAGAGAACCTGGAATAGATTATCCAACATGAAGAAGAAAATATGTTTATATTTAAATTTCTGTCTTGTGTAAGACTGAGTTGATTATTAAAATTTTTCTGCAGTTAACATCTTTGCACATAAATGTTTCTCTATACTTTAGATTATTTCCCTAAAATAGATATTTGTAAATTAAATTGTTGAGTATAAACAGCCAAAACCCATGAGCTATATTATATAATCGCTCTGCAGTAAACTAGAACCAGTTTTTATTCCCATCAGCAGTATTTGAGTATCTCTTCTGCCGTATCTTTACCCAGTATTAGTATTATCTTTTTAAAAATGAAAACTCTCTAGGTTTATTGTAGGACAGTATCCTTTTTTTTTTTTTTTTTTTTTGCCTTTCTGTTTCTTCAGTTTTTGTAGTTCTTATTTAAAACATGAATTTCTAGATTTTTATGAGGCTACATTCGTATTTCCCTTAGAGAATGATCAAGGATTCACACCTTCTGAGATGCCAGAGCACAGCTTGCTTTACTTTTGCTTCATGGAAATTTGCCTAACCTATGGCTTCTTCCAGAGTCCTGCCAAGCGATCTATGGGTTGGGTCTAGGACCTGTAACATAAGACTAAGTATGTGCGTTTGAACCAGTGAGAAGCCCTTAAATGCTCATTTCCAGTCTCAAACAGACACCTGAATTTTTATTTAGAATCTCTGAGTGAGTAGGTTTGTTCTGCGTACTTTCAAATATTTGGGTTTTAGATTGAAATGGGGGACATCAAAGATTCTGCTTGTGTTCAGATCTTAAAGAAATACCAGGACTCACTCAGGTAACTTGTAAAAGTCTACAGTGGAGGGGCTTACATTGGCTGGAGTTATTCTTGACACAATCTGTTTTTTAGTCCTGAAGTCATTCTGGCTGTTTCCAAAGCTGCTCAAACAATTAATCACTGTGCTCTAAAGGCAGGGTACCACGAGCATGATTTCCAGGCAACTAAAACACAATGAATTATTGGTCTTATGATACCCATGAGGCTTGATTCTCTTTTCCTTAAAGAATGGTGAGAAACTTCTTTTTATTCTAAGCCTTAGGGCCTCAAGGCATTTGTAAATAGTTCTTTGAATTATTGCTTATAGCTGGTTGCTAAACTGAGTACTTTGGCCTAAGTACTAAAGTAAGAACTAAGGTCTCCTGCTTTATATCTCTTTGCTTAAATTTTACACTAAAAGTAAAACAAATTTTTAAAGAACTACCCATTTAATACACATAGTTTTTTTTTTTTTTTTTTTTTTTTTTTTAAAGAGAGATGCCTCTAATAGGCATTATACTGTTAAGATCTGATTTTTCACTGCTGAGATTAACTGTATGGACTGACTCAGAACTGACCCGGTTAAAAATCAGGTCTAGAACAAGGTCTGCTCCTGATCCATCCCCAGTATTTGCCTCCAATATGCAAAGTACTTTACTCTCTTTCTGGCTCCAAGAATAACAAACAAGTTGCAAGGAACTTGGCTGAAGAAAAAGGACACAAAGTCTCTCTGTTCCTGTTTCTTTTCTTCATTTGGCTTGAGGCATAAATCTGCTTCCAAAGCAAAGCTGCCTTCTTTAGGGAGCAGGCCTCTGCTCCCAAACTGCATAGGTGATTTTGGAAGCAGTAAAAAAAGAAGAAAGAGGAGAAGAAAAAAGGATCCAATAGTTCCTACCAGGGCTTAAGGAATAGGAGAGAAGATTGCATTAGGTACAAGTCCATTTATGAAGACATTTAGGGCTCACAATAAAACATATAAAATGTGTTTTAAAAGTAAAACCATGTTTTTAAAAAGCATACAAAGCGGCAGTAGGAGATAAATGAGAATCAACTCACAATTGAAGGGAAAGGAAGAGGCCTTAAGAAGATGGAGTGGTACTATCTGCTTTAGACAGGACAGGACAATTTATGGGCTGAATACATGACAATATAGAGTCATGGAGTGATGGATATTATGTGGTGGGGCAAGGTAAAAGAGTGCCCTCCTTCTCTTACCTGCCTGATTCAAGGATGAAGAAGACACTAAAGTGATTGCTATAGACAAGCCTATGCTTCTTGCATTGAGACATTGTCTACCCAAATAGACAAAAACTTTAGAATTTGTATTACATATATATTTTAAGCAAAAATGTATTAAGTACTTCTATTTGTAAAACATCATGCTGGGCCTACTAGGCCCTGAGGAGTTTCAAAACATGAATAAAAAATAGAAGAAATGTATATATGGCCACAAATGATAGGAACAAACAAGGGGGAGACAGAAGAAATATATTGAGTGTGGGCCTGATGTGGACCCAGCCAGTCTTGGAGTTCCATTTGTAGTGATAATATGGGCTACTTAGCTCAAGATAAGAGCTGAGAAAACAGACAGAATGTGTTTTAAATTATGTATTTCTGATGTGGTTGGGGTCAGAAGTGCCACCCAGATTTGCAGAAGTGAAAGCAGCTTAGAGAGAAGAGACACTTTTAATTCTTGGTACCTCTTTTAAAAATGATAGATGTTAATCATGTTTTTGCTAAATTATTCCTACTACTTACATAGATGGTTTTATTGAGGGGATATTATAACTATCTACCAAAACATGTTTGTTTTAGATATTTGTATTCTTGTAGGTACTGATGTTAATATAAATTATCAAGAATAATAATAATTGGGTTTGTTCTAAAAAGAAGAGTTGTCAAGCTATTAGCAATCCTGGTGGGAATACTATTTTTAAATATTTACAGCAAATTCTTTCCTTAATAATTCAGAATGTCCATTCTGGAATTCCATCCCCCTAACTTGCACTTCGTTTTCCCCCTTTGAGAGAGTTTTTTGCATCTTTGGACCAAGGGCTTCTTCCTAGGGTCCACCTGCTTGAGATCATGACTCTGAGTCTGGTTGCTTTTTCTTCCTTTCTTCATCTCACTCATTAAAATCAAAGCCTTGGCTCCTCAGCTGGAATCCAGATCTAGCATAAAATGACTCCTGTGGCCTTTTCTTGCCTTACTACCATCGTTCCTTCACGTATTTTTGGTGGTCAACTATGATCTTCTACTTGATGAAAATGTCTTCCATTTGTTTGGGATATTTTCATACTGGATCCTCACACTTTTTACATGCACTCAAAATCAGTCAATCAACTGCAGCTTCTCCACACACCCACCTGGTTCTTCTTTGTCTGTCCTAGCAGATACCTGCCCTTACCTGTTGACCTCCCAGCTTTCTGGAAAAGCCCCAGTGTAGCCTTGACTACCATAAGAACACAATATCCTAATTCTTTAAAATGCTTCCAACATTTCCATTCTTCAAACCCTTAAATTGTGCTGGAGTTTTGAGACTAGGAAGCAGGGAAGCAGGTCAGACTGCCTCAAGCCTCCTAAAACACTTTTGTACTGTACACCCACCAATCCCTGCCAAACTCAATAATTATAAATTCACAAATAGCTCCATCAGCTTCTGCCTTTAAGGTTCAGTATTAGTTTTCTAGGGTTGCCAACAAATTAACATAAACTTGTTAGACTAAAACAACAGAAATTTACTCTCTCATAGTTTGGAGACCAAAATCAAGGTGGCGGCAGGGCTGCATCCTCTCCAAAGTCTCCATTCCTTGCTTCTTTCAGCTTCTGGTGGCTCCACATGTCCCTTGGCTTGTGGCTACATCACTTTCATATCTACCTTGGTGGTCTCATGGCCTTCTGCTCTTCTAGGTGTGACTCTTCTCTGTGTCTTTCTTTTATAAGGACATTTGTCTTTGGATTTAGAGCCCACCTAGATAATTTAGGATAATCCTACCATAAGATTCTTTTTTTTTTTTTTTCCCGAGACAGAGTCTCACTCTGTCTCCCAGGCTGGAGTGCAGTGGCGCAATCTCAGCTCACTGCAAGCTCCGCCTCCTGGGTTCATGCCATTCTCCTGCCTCAGCCTCTCCGAGTAGCTGGGACTACAGGTGCCCGCCACCATGCCTGGCTAATTTTTTGTATTTTTAGTAGAGACGGGGTTTCACCGTGGTCTCGATCTCCTGACCTCGTGATCCGCCCGCCTCAGCCTCCTGAAGTGCCAACGCTAAGATTCTTAACACTTACAACCTTAATTTGAGGATCTGCCAAGCCTTTTTTTTTTTTCATATAAGATGACATTTACAGGTTCTGGTAATTTGGACATGGACATTTTTTGGGTGGAGAAAGGCACCATTTAACCCAATACAGCCTGTTTTCTATAAGGAGTTAAAATCAATGAAAAGTGTCCAGTAAAAAAGGGCTACCTTGGCCGGGCGTGGTGGCTCACGCCTGTAATCCCAGCACTTTGGGAGGCCGAGGCGGGTGGATCACGAGGTCAGGAGATCGAGACCATCCTGGCTAACACGGTGAAACCCTGTCTCTACCACAAATACAAACATTAGCCGGGCGTGGTGGCGGGCACCTGTAGTCCCAGCTACTCGGGAGGCTGAGACAGGAGAATGGCGTGAACCCAGGAGGCAGAGCTTGCAGTGAGCCGAGATCACGCAACTGCACTCCAGCCTGGGTGACAGAGCGAGACTCCGTCTCAAAACAAACAAACAAACAAAAAGGCTACCTTACTCAGCGTTATCACTTCACTCCGTAAACAGCCCTTCACAAACCTAAACTTCACTTTACTTTTTTCAATTACCTAGAAAAATGTCCTTATGCATGTTAATTAAAACAAACAGGTTCTGATTTGGTGTGAGGGAGGAGTGAAAGAGATAGGAGATAAAGAGGTAGAAATCCTTAATAAATCTTAATAAATCAAAACAGAGGAGAAGGTAAAGGGAAACTTTTAATCAGAAAGTCAAAAATATATGTCAAATCTACAGAACAAATCCATAACAAAATAAGAAATTAGATGGCAAAAGTAGTGTCTAGCAGAGTTAAAATTATGGCAGGGTGAGGTGAGACAGTCTGAGCCATGCGAGAATTTGTCCAAAAGTAGAAACTGGACGCTGGAGTGCTTAGCATTTATTGTGTTGATGGACACGTCATCTTTAAAAATTACATATTCATGGTCTACATTGCCAGAGAAAACTTCCCTACATGGTAAGATATTGAGTCATAGACAAGCCTACAGGTACAGGTATTTATATGAATAGGTTATTAAAAACACATGTGGAAATATTTGAGGCAAGCTTATAATAATGCACAGATGTGCCTTGGTTGCATGTTTTATTATATCTCAATTAAATAAGCAAGCTAAGATCACATTCCACCCATAATTTATCATCTCATCTATATTAGTATCTAGTAGCATGAATTCTGAGGGATACTTAACAAATCTTAATAAAATTATTATGACATTTATTATCACTGGTCCAAATGATTTGAGTATAAATCTACAAGACCAAGTAAAAAGGATATAAACATTAACCTTTTCTACCCTAGTTATAAATCATTTGCTAGCCATAGACTGTATCAGTGGCAATACATAAAATTTTGCTGCTCTAATCGTACCTTTATCTCAGGAAATCTTTTTAGATTGTACCTTCAGAATACAGCTCCTTGCTATTCAAGGTGCAGTTCATGGACTAGCAGCAAGCCTGGAGGCTTGTTAGACATGCAGAATTGCAGACTCCCTGCCTCAAACTTACTTACATAGGTGATTCATATGCATATCACTCTTTGTAAGTTTATTATTTATTAAACCTCTTCTCTTACTCCCTTGAACTTAACATTTTGTCATTCCTAGTTGTAGTTTTTACTTCAGCCCAGTGTAGTATATACCATTCTCCCTGAAATAGTAAAATAAAAATGGAAGTTATAAAAGTGATAAGTTAATCAACCTATATTCTCTATCTACTGTTTATTTTATTTAGATCCCCCAATTATTGAAGGAAATATGGAGGCAGCAAGAGCAGTGGACTTAATCCCATGGATGGAGTATGAATTCCGCGTGGTAGCAACCAATACTCTGGGTAGAGGAGAGCCCAGTATACCATCTAACAGAATTAAAACAGATGGTGCTGGTATGTATATAGAAGGAACTTGAAATTTTAAAAGATTGGTAAATACAGTGCCACTTTAATATATGGTTGAATGTGTTTGAAAATAACGCTCTGAGGTAAGTGATTCATCTAAAAAGCATGTATGTGTATTTCACTATCAAGACAGTCAAAAATCAAAAGAGGAAATACGAAGTTTAAGAATATTTTACATAATTAATATAGAGGAAGAGGTAAATCGGAACTACTGAAAATGTCACTAGAGACCATTGGAATGACGTGTTTAGATTATAAACTTTAATGTAAATTCTGAATCTTAACTAGCAGACTCTTGCTTGATTAAACACGTTTCATGATTTAGGAGGTTCATAATTTTGTGTCTCTCTCGAACTCATTTATAACTGAATGGCCAAGTCAGTGGATATTTTATGGTAAATACCAACTGCAATTAAATAGCCTTTAGTGCAGGAAATACTCTATTATTTTTTCCTTCTCCCCTATATTACTAAGGAAAAATGTTGTTCTGATTCTAATCATAGCTCTTCTTTTATTATTCCCTGTATAAAAAAAAAAATGTAGCCTCTCTGAGCTCATTTGACTAGGACTTGCCAAACTTCAGTGTTTTAGATGGCGTAGAGAAGATTTTAAATGAATGACAGAGTTCCATTAAAATGCTACTGTGATCTCTTAATATCACTTCTCTACATTTCTGCTTACCTTAGTTCCTTGGCCTAACTTCTAAATATAGTTATGAGTTCTAATGTCTTTATTTTTAAAAGCCAAGTAATTCACAGGGACTGCCGTAAGTAAACTATCTCTTAAAGTTTCATGTAATTTAATGTGATTTATTAGATAAAAAAATGATAATTCTGAAATTAAGGGGCCAAAGCACTAAAATACCTGGTCTGTGTTCAATATTTTCACATTCATTTCATTTAATCCTCATAATAACATTTTGACATAGGTAGTCCTATGCTCATGTTCATTAATGGGCAATAGACTCAGAGACACTAGTTTATCTAAGTTAGTATGACTAATTGCAAGATTCAGAATTCAAATTTAGATCTGACAACTGTTCTCATACATTGAGCTTTCTCAAAGTCAGCTTCTCAAGCAAGATTCTAGAAACACATCTATTTATATGAATCTTTATTAGAGTTCTAATAGAAACTTAGATTTCATCCTTAACTATGATATTAGATATGACCTAAACACTAAATTTTTTGTTTTAGCATATCCACTTACAAAATGAACACTAGTGTTTGCTTTTCTCTACCTCACAGAAATTTTATCAGGATATGTAGGTAATCTAAGATGAAGCTTTATAGGAGACAGATACCACATAGCCAGGATTCTTGTGTTTGGTTTTTATTATTATTCCCTAGAGCTGCATATGTTTGTAATAGAGGCTTCTGTATTATGGACTGAACACTGTTTCTCTTTCTTTAAAAACAAAAATAAAAAGAAACTGTGGCATGATCCCACTGGTGGTTTACCTATGTAATTTTATACTGACAGATCATGTATTTGATTTGATTTAACAAGCATTCATTAAAATTGCAGAAAAATACCAAGTGATTAAATTGGTCTAAACAAACTTATCTCAGGTAAAATATTTTTACTTACCTATCTAAAATACAGACCTTTAATCATGGAGTTTAATTAATTTTCTGTGATTTCTTGACTAATACAATGTGACCTAAGTCTTAGCTGAACACCATTCTTTGAAGTAAAAATCGTCAGAGAGAAAGGATACTTTCTTTGGCACTGATAATAGATGTAGGCCTCCCTCCTTCTTTCTTGGAATTGTGTTGCAAATATTATCTTTATTATTTATCTCAGAAAATGATTTCTTTACAATATATAGGCTCATCATCTAGACATGATTACCATAAGATCTGTCTTAAATTATTTTTTAATCTCAAAGTAGAAGTGACAACATTAAATATTTTTTAAGAATAATAACAACAAAAACAATGTCTCGGAGAGATTCAATCTAATTCTTTCATACCTAAATGTCTGAATATAATTTATACTTAAGATCGTATCTAGAGCTGGTTCCATGGGGTAATGGTGAACACTCTGGACTCTGAATACTTAACATCATATCTAGAAGTGATATGCTCACTATCAGTGGTTCACATGTAACTCTGAAGAATATTCACCATGATGTCTACTTATCCTTAAATGTTAGGACAAAATTGTTTCTAAGTAATATCAAACCTAAAATTTTGACACAGTTGTTACTTTAAACCAACTTATTTTTGTCATCACCTTCTTTAGGCATCACCTCTTACATTACATTTTCTCAAATGGTATTTTGTTAAGGACTTAGTTCCCTATCTGATGTGCTTACAAAAATAACTTCCCTTACAAGCCATTAGAGCCAAGGCCAAAAGCAAACACACCTATTCACAGAGTAAGATACAACCTTGTAGTGATATGAGATGATTCATTCTTCTCAATTGTTAAAAAAAAAAATTAATTCTGTAACTTCTAACACATTTGTTAATCTATCATCAGAAAATATTTTGAGATCTTTGATTAATAAATTCATTACTACAGTTTACACATTTGCAGTATATTTTCAGACACAGTACTTAGTTCTCTGTTTGCATTGCTTAATTCCCACAATAACTTTATGAAACAGATGAGGAAGTTAGATTACACCCAGCTAATTTGAGGCAAAGCTGGGATTCAAATCTAGGTGTTTCTCATTCTAAAGGCTTTGCTCCTAAACCACTTTCTGAAGACAGTGGGCAGTATTGTGGCTCCGGGCCACTGATCCTTTGGTGGAATGCTGGCATTATTATCTAAAAGCTATGTAATTCGAGGCACATTACTTAACCTCTGAGCCTCCCTTTTTTTTTTTTTTTTTTTTTTAGACTGTTCAGTGGCTCTTTTTTTGGAGCACAGTGGCACAATCACAGCTCACTGCAGCCTCGACCTCCAGGTCTCAAGCTACCCTCCTGCCTCAGCCATACTAGTAGCTGGGATTACAGGGGCTTGTCACCATGCCCAGCTATTTTGTGTGTTTTTTGATAGAGACTGGGTTTCTCCATGTTGCCCAGCTGGTCTTGAACTCCTGGGCTGATGCAATCCACCCGCCTTGGCCTCCCAAAGTGCTGGGATTACAGGCATGAGCCACCGGGTCTGGCCTGAGTCTCACTTTTCTCATTTCTAAATGGGAATCATTTATCTTAAGGGATGATTTTTATGTTTCCAAACATATTAGGAAAGCAGTTAGCACTACAATGCATAGTATTTGCTGAATAAAATTTATTATGCTATTAAACTTCCTTTAAAAATTTAATATGCTTACAAGAAAATATGGTCTCCTGTCTACTTTGTAATGGATTACCCATTTAGCAATACATTTCCAATTTTTATAAGCATAGAAGAAAGATCATATAATTTTATGTAATTTTCAATCATCTTTTAAAAATCATTTTATGTATTTGATATAAAATTCGACAGAATTTCTCTGACTGTTGTTTTGCCGTTTACTTGCTTTATTAAAATTGAATATGCATAAAATTGGACATTCACATTTTTATGAGAAAATAAAAATACTTTCTAAATGAGGGATGTTTGTCTTGTCATGTACCATTATAACAACTCTCTAAGACATGCCAGCATATGTTATGTGGGACAAAGGCTGGTTCCCATTTGATGGAAAGGTTGGTCCCCAGCCTCATTATGCTGATTGAAAGACATGACATTATCCAATGCCACACATGCCCTTATCTGTCCAATTACTTAATGTTAAGATCTCAGTGCACACTTGGGTGCATTCTTTGGATTCAGACAAGTGCATTATAAAATGGATGCTCCCAAATGAAAAATTAGAAGATGTATTTGTAATTCATTTTAACCCATTTAATTTTGACTGTAGAAAAGAGATAACAAAAGTATCCTTTGAAAGAATGTGTCATTGTAAGACATGCCCCCATAGCTAATAGCTCTGCAGGTGCAGTTAGTGAGTCCACATCCTAAAATGGTACATTCAAATTTGTTTTAACAGCTTTGTTTATTAGCCGAATCAAGCCAGTCAAAGGAGGGAAAGAGAAAAAAGAATTAAACCAGGAATAACACTTTCATATTAAGTATAAAGCCTTGATTTCATGCCTAATGAAGGTCTGCTGTTCTTTCATTTAGTATTCTTTCTCATTCTTTCTTTTTTCTTTCTCTTTTTTACACATATTTGATAAAAGAGAAGAATAGAACTAAGAAAACATTTTATAGCTGGTAAGGTACTATGTGATGTTAGTTGCTGTCATTAATAATTAAATAGATAAATCTTTTTTAAAAGAAGCAAAGAGGATAGATTTTTAAGCCATCTGAAGACCTGAATTAAAGATGGCACCTTCTCCACATGTAAGCAGTGTAACCTGGGCAGGTTAATTAGTGTATTCGGGACACATTTGCCTTTCCTATTAAGAGGGGATAATGCCAGTTCTCCATTAACCTACTTCAAAGTGCTGATCTGGGTATCCAATTAGTTGTAGTATATGAAAATAACTTCTAAGTTCTAGATGTGTCTATTATTAAGCTGAGATCATTCATTCATTCAGCAAACTTTTATATTTAACACATCGAATTAAAACCAGTTGTACATATTTATTTTTTACCACTATGAGAAGAGCATATCCAGTACTGGAATCTGATTTTATTCATATAGTTATCTTTAGTGCTTCACACAACACAATGTCCATAGTTGGTGCTCAAAAATATTTGTAGAAGATAAAAAGGAGAAACCAGGAGGGTAAGATAATGATTGGGGCTATTGGAAGTTAATTGAGGACCATGAAAAAAAAGGAGTGATCAAGGCAACAATAGATTTGCATATTATAATTTAGAAGAATCTATTGCCAAATACATTGTGTTTTGATGACTGAAAACAAGTTTAACATATACATTCGATGCTATTGTCCATATACTGATGAAAGAAGAAAGTGTTCATTTTTTAACTTAATTTAAACAAATAGTCTGTAATTGGTTTGGATTCTTCATAAGAATTTTACTGTGGATAATTATAATTTTAATGTAAAGAATTCTTTTCTGCCCATCCGAACATTTTCCCCAACTGACTTACTCTTAGATTATCATTTCATTGTGCAACTAAAAACTCATTCTGCTTCACCTATTTAAATTTCTTGTTTGAAAAGAAGATCTATAACAATAAACAAACCTACAATTTCTATCTGATGAGACATAACTATCTGTGACCCTCCATCTTTTTAACCTACAATGGGGACATCATTTTAACATGGCAGATTATATTAGGGGTGTTAGCAATCCACTCCTCTATCAGAGCAAGCGCTTATAAGAGTTGCAAAGAACTATTCTCATTTTAATATTAAAATATTATATAGTTCATTTGATTTTATTAATAGCTCTTCAGAATTATATACTTAAGTGCTTAAAGTATAATAATAAAAAAGAATGTATGTATAAATATAGAATTAATGCAGGCGTTAGACTTCAATCCTTTTGGTTTTCCAAACTAGAGCACTATTTACATAACCATGTTGAATCTCCTACTAAAAAAATTGTATTAAATCACCATGAAATTTTGATGCAAGTTAAAGTAAAAAGTCACATTCGTGGTTAACTTTTCATCTGTAAAAATGACTGTATAAGTTAAAGTTATAATTAACAAGAATTAGTCAATATGTTTTGAATCAAGAGCTTATCTTCATATACTTTATAATTTTTATAATTTAGGATTTGTCACAAGTCAATTTGTGCATTCTTAAATAAAACATCAAAGCCCAAAGAGGTACTTACATGCAAATTATTTAAGCATTCAGATCTGAAAGGAAAATTGGCAGCATTAATTTCTTTTCATGGGAAAGAACAGTCATGGCATTGGCTTGATTTTCTTTAAAAAAAATTTTTAGATCTATGAAATACAGAAGCACTCTTATAAGCATCATAAGGGAATTACTATTAAATAGAAATTAAGACAAAAGGATAAGTTAAAGCATCCATTTTTAACCGTTCACAGTAAAATTATACATGTTGTTAATAAATGATTAATAATTCAATAATTTTTTCTGAATAATAGCTTACATTCTTTTTAATGATTTATTGTGTAAAGAATGTCTAGTTTGTTTTCTGTTAAGTGCACTGGAGCCTAAACTTAAGCTTCCTTGTACTTAGGGTGATTTACTTCCCTGAAACAAATCACACTTTGGCCAAGTCCCCATTTCTGCAGGGCTGAGTGCAAATAGAGCACCTAACTCCTCTATTCTCAGATTCATGTTAAATATGTAGGTTATGTGTCAATTCCACCTGTGAAAAACTTTTTCTAATATGCTAAGGCTACAATTGAACATTCAAAGCTAAATGAGAGAAATTAAGTCGATAGTCCAAGTAAGATATAAAAACACTTTATTAAGAGAAGCAGTTACTGTTCTTCTGTGCTTTTTTTTTTTTTTTTTTTTTTTTTTTTGAGACAGCGTCTCGCTTTGTCACCCAGGCTGGAGTGCAGTGGCGCGATCTCGGCTCACTGCAAGCTCTGCCTCCCCGGTTCACGCCATTCTCCTTCCTCAGCCTTGCAAGTAGCTGGGACTACAGGTGCCCACCACCACGCCCAGCTAGTTTTGTTTTTGTATTTTTAGTAGAAATGGGGTTTCACTGTGTTAGCCAGGGTGGTCTCCGTGTCCTGACCTCGTGATCCGCCCGCCTCAGCCTCCCAAAGTGCTAGATTACAGGTGTGATCTACCAGGTCCGGCCTCTTTTGTGCTTTTATGTCCCATTTTCCATGGACTGAGCTCAGTGAATGATCTTTGAAGAGCAAATCAATCTTGAAAATATGTTACAAAGTGCTTAAAAGAAACATGATAAAATGGAAAGAGATATTCAATCTAATTTAAACATACTCCATTTTTAGGTCCGTTCCAAATAAAAAGGCTAATATTGATTATAATGAAAAACATTTCAGTAAAATGCTTTAACAAATAATACTTGTCCTAAGGAAGGCAATATTTGATTCAACAAATTGCGGTATAATATTTTAGTTATTTTTGAAATTATTTGCCTGTGACTACTATACTTGTACTTAAACACCCTTATTGTTTGATTATAGGACAACTTACTTTTTGTTTTCCTATAGCATGAAAAGTTTTAACTTCAGAATATGAGTTATAGGGGCAAAAGAGTTCCTAGAAGTTATTTTAATATTCCAGCTCTTAATATATATTCTATCTAAAGTGCTACAAATTATTTTTTAACCCTGTGTAGTCAGTTTCATTTTCTAACAGTCATGTGATGACAGTTGAATAGTAAAATAAAATCTCTCAAACTTCATATTATTAATAATTTCTCTATGGGGAAACAAAATAATCATACAGTTTTCTTTAATTTTTTTGTTTTTTTTAATTTTATTTTAAGTTAAGAGGTACATGTGCAGGTTTATTATGTAAGGTAAACTTCTGTCATGGGGGTTAGTTGTACAGATTATTTTGTTAACTAGGTATTAAGCATAGTACCCATTAGTTGTTTTTCCTGATTCTCTCCCAACTTCCACCCTCTACTCTTCAATAGGCCCCAGTATGTGTTGTTCCCTTTTATGTGTCCAGGTGTTCAACATTTAGCCGCCACTTATAAGTGAGAGCATGCAGTATATGGTTTTCTGTTCTTGCACTAATTTGCTAAGGATAATGACTTCCTGCTCCATCCATGTCCCTGCAAAGTACATGGTCTTGTTCTTTTTTAGGGCTGCATAGTATTCCATGGTGTATATGTACCACATTTTCTTTATGCAGTCTATCACTGATGGGCATTTAGGTTGATTCCATGTCGTTGCTATTGTGAATAGTGCTGCAATGAATACTCATGCATGGGTCTTTGGAATAGAGCAATTTGTATTATTTGGGGTATATACTCAGTAATGGGATTGCTAGGTCGAATGGTATTTCTGTTTTTAGGTCTTTGAGGAACTGACCCACTGTCTTCTACAATAGTGTATAAGTGTTCCCTTCTTCTCCACAACTTTGCCAGCATCTGTTATTTTTTGACTTTTTAATAATATCCATTCTGACTAATGTGAGATGGTATCTCATTATGGTTTTGATTTGCCTTTCTCTAATGATCATTATGTGGAGCTTTTTTCATATGATTGTTGGCCATATGTGTGTCTTCTTTTGAAAAGTGTCTGTTCATGACCTTTGCCTACTTTTTAATGGGGTTGTTTTTTCTTGTAAATTTAAGTTCCTTATAGCTGCTGGATATTAATTAGACTTTTGTCAGATGCATAGTTTGCAAAAATTTTTTCCCATTCTGTAGGTTGTCTGTTCAATCTGTTGTAGTTTCCTTTGCTGTGCAGAAGCTCTTTAGTTGAATTAGATCCAATTTGTCAATTTTTGCTATTGTTACAGTTGCTTTTGGCATCTTCATGGAATCTTTGCCCATTCCTATGTCCTGAAATCTTTGCCCATTCCTATGTCCTGATTGGTATTGCCTAAGTTGTCCTCCGGGGTTTTTACAGTTTGAGATTTTACATTTTTGTCTTCAATTCATCTTGAGTTCATTTTCATATAAGGTGTAAGGAAGGGGTCCAATTTCAATCTTCTGCATATGGCTTGCCAGTTATCCCAACACCATTTATTGAATACGGTGTCCTATCCCCATTGCTTGTTTTTGTCAGCTTTTTCGAAAATCAGATAGTTCTAAGTGTGTGACCTTATTTCTGGGTTCTCTATTCTGTTTCATTGGTCTATGTGTCTGTTTTTGTGTACCAGTACCATGTTTTTTTGATTACTGTAGCCCTGTAGAATAAAGTCGGGCAGTGTGATGCCTCCAGCTTTGTTCTTTTTACTTAGGGTTTGCTTTGGCTATTTGGGCTTTTTTTTTTTTTTTTCTTTTTTGGTTCCATGTGAATTTTAAAAGAGTCTTTTCTAGTTCTGTGAAGAATCTCAATGGTAATTTAATAGGAATTGCATTGAATCTATAAATTGCTTTGGGCAGTATGGCCATTTTTATGATATTGCTGCTTTCTATCCACGAGCATGGAATGTTTTTCCATTTGTTTGTATCATCTCTGATTTGTTTGAGCGGTGGTTTGTAGTTCTCCTTGTAGAGATATTCATCTCCCTAGTTGTCTGCATTCCTAGGTATTTTATTCTTTTTGTGGAAATTATAAATTGGATTGCATTCCTCATTTGGTTCTTGGCATGACTGTTGTTGGTGTATAGGAATGCTAGAGATTTCCCCACATTGATTTTGTATCTTGAGGCTTTGCTGAAGTTGTTTATCAGCTGAAGAAGCTTTTGGGCTGAGACTATAGGGTTTCTTTTTTTTTTTTTTTTTTTTTTTTTTTTTTTTGAGATGGAGTCTCGCTCTGCTGCCCAGGCTGGAGTGCAGTGGCGTGATCTCAGCTCACTTCAACCTCTGTCTCCCGGTTTCATGCCATTCTCCTGCCTCAGCCTCCCGAGTAGCTGGGACCGCAGGCACCTACCACCATGCCCGGCTAATTTTTTGTATTTTTAGTAGAGATGGGGTTTCACCCTGTTAGCCAGGGTGGTCTCAATCTCCTGACCTCATGATCTGCCCACCTCGGCCTCCCAAAGTGCTGGGATTACAGGTGTGAGCCACTGCACCTGGCCATGGGTTTTCTACATATAGGATCATGTCATCTGCAAACTGATATGGCTTGACATCCTCTCTTCCTATTTGTATGTCCTTTATTTCTTTCTCTTGCCTGATTGCCCTGGCTAGGACTTCCAATACTGTGTTGACTAGGAGAAGTGAGGTCTTATGCCAGTTTTCAAGGTGAATGATTCCAGCTTTTGCCCATTCAGTATGATGTTGGCTCTGGGTTTGTCACAGATAGCTGTTATTGTTTTGAGGTATGTTCCTTCAATACCTAGTATATTGACAGTTTTTACATGACGGGGTGTTGAATTTTATCAAAAGCCTTTTCTGTATCTGTTGATTTAATCATGTGGTTTTTGTCTTTAATTCTGTTTATGTGATGAATCACATTTACTGATTTGCATATGTTAAACAAGCCTTGCTTCCCAGAGATTAAGTCTACTTGATTGCCATGGATGAGCTTTTTGATGTGCTGCTGGATTTGGTTTGCCAGTTATTTTTTTTTGACGATTTTTTCATTGAGGTTCATCAAGGATATTGGCCTGAAGGTTTCTTTTTTGTTGTATTTCTCCCTGGTTTTGGTATCAGGATGATGCTGGTCTCATAGAATGAGTTAAGGTGGAGTCCCTCCTCCTCAATTTTTTGAATAGTTTCAGCAGGAATGGTACCAGCTCTTCTTTGTACATTTGGTAGAATTCAGCTGTGAATCCATCTGGTCCTGGGCTTTTTTTTGGTTAGTTGGCCATTTATTACTAACTCAATTTTACAGCTCATTATTGGTCTGTTCAGGGATTCAATTTCTTCGTTGTTTAGTCTTGGGAGAGTGTATGTATCCAGGAATTTATCCACTTCTTCAAGATTTTCTAGTTTATGTGTACAGAGGTGTTCATAATATCCTCTGGTGGTTTCTTATATTTCCGTGGGGTAAGTGGTAATATCCCTCCTTGTCATTTCTGATTGTTTATTTGAATCCTCTCTCTTTTCTTCATTAGTCTAGTCAGCAGTCTATCTATTCTATTTTTTTCCAAAGCACCAGTTCCTAGATTTATCAATCTTTTGAATGAAATTTTGTGTCTCAAACTTCTTCAGTTGAGCAGTGACTTTGGTTACTTCTTGTCTTCTGCTAGCTTTAGGATTTGTTTGCTCTTGGTTCTCTAGTTTTTTTAGTTGTGATTTTAGGTTTTTAACTTGAGATCTTTCTAACTTTTTGATGGGGCATTTAGTGCTATGAATTTTCCTCTTAACACTGCATTAGCTGTGTCCCAGAGATTCTGGTATATTGTATCTTTGTTTTCATTAGTTTCAAATATCTTCTTGATTTCTGCTTTAATTTTATTATTTACCCAAATATCTTTCAGGAGCAGTTATTCAATTTTCATGTGATTGTATGGTGTTGAGTGAATTTCATTCTTGATTTCTAATTTGATTTTGCTGTGGTCCAAGAGATTGTTTCTTATTATTTCATTTCTTTTGCATTTTCTGAGGAGTGTTTTATTTCTAATTATGTGCTCAATTCTTGAGTATGTGCCATGTGGCAATGAGAAGAGTATATATTCTGTTATTTTGGGGTGGAGAGTTCTGTAGGTATCTATCAGGTCCATTTGATCCAATGCTGAGTTCAGGTCCTAATCATCTTTGTTAATTTTCCATCTTGATGATCTGTCTAATATTGTCAGTGAGGTATTAAAGACTCATTATTATGTGGGAGTCTAAGTCTCTTTAAAGGTCTCTAAGAATTTGCTTTATGAATCTGGGTGCTCCTGTCTTGGGTGTATACATATTTAGTATAGTTAGATTTTCTTGTTGAATTGAACCCTTTACCATTATGTAATTCCCTTCTTTGACTTTTTTGATCTTTATTGGTTTAAAGTCTGTTTTGTCAGAAACTAGGATTGCAAACCTTAATTTTTACTGTTTTCCATTTGCTTGGTGGATTTTTCTTCATCCCTTTATTTTGAGGCTATGAGTGTCACTGCATGTGAGATGGATCTCTTGAAGACAACATACCAGTGGGTCTTGGTTCTTTATCCAGCTTGCCACTTTGTGTGTTTTAATTGGGGCATTTAGTCATTTACATTTAAGGTCACTGTTGATATGTGTGGATTTTATACTGTCATTATGACGTTAGCTGGTTATTTTGCAGACTTGTTTATGTGGTTGCTTTATAGTGTCACTGGTCTGTGTAATTCAGTGTGTTTTTGTGGTGTCTGGTGATGGTCTTTCCCTTCCATATTTAGTGATTCCTTCAGGAGCTCTTGTAAGGCAGGTCTGGTGGTAATTCCTTCAGTGTTTGCTTATCTGAAAAGGATCTTATTTCTCCTTGGCTTATGAAGCTTAGTTTGGCTAGATATAGAATTCTGGGTTGGAATTTCTTTTCTGTAAGAATGTTGAATATTGGCCCCAAATCTCTTCTGGCTTGTAGGGCTTCTGCTGAAAGGTCCATTTTTAGTCTGATTGGCTTCCTTTGTAGTTGATCTGACCTTTCTTTCTAGCTGTCTTTAGCATTTTTTCTTTCATTTCAATCTTTAAAAATATGATGATTATGTGTCTTGGGGATGATCTCCTTGTGAAGTATCTTACTGTGGTTCTCTGAATTTTCTGAGTTTGAATGTTGGCCTTGCTAGTTAGGTTGGGGAATTTCTCCTGGATAATATCATGAAATACGGTTTCCAAGTTAGTTCCATTCTTCCCATCTTTTCCAGGGACACCAATGATTCGGTCACATATTTTTTGAATTTTTTTCATTCCTTTTTATTCTCTTCTCTCTATTCTTGTCTGACTGTCTTATTTCAGAAAGCCAGTCTTCAAGCTCTGAGATTATTTCCTCTGCTTGGTCTATTCTGCTGTTGATACATGTGATTGCATTATGAAATTCTTGTAGTGTGTTTTTTATCTCCATCAGGTTGGTTACATTCTTTTCTAAACTGTCTATTTTTTCTGTCAGTTCCTTCATTGTTTTAGAATTATTTTTAGCTTCCTTACCTTGGGTTACAGTATACTGCTGTAGCTCAATAATCTTCATTCCTGTGGATATTCTGAATTCTATTTCTGTCAATCCAGCCATCTGAGCCCAGTTCAGAACCTTTGCTGGAGAGGTGATTCCATTATTTGGAGGAAACAAGGCACTCTGGCTTTTTCAATTTTAAGCCTTCTCAGAGGATTCTTTTTCATCTTTGTGGCCTTATCTACCTTTAAGCTTTGAAATTGATGACCTTTGATTTTTTTTCTCTTTTATCCTATTTGATGACCTTGAGGGTTTGATTGTGGTATAAGGTAGATTCAGCCAACTAGCTTCTGCAAGATTTTATGGGGCCAACATTCACCTCCCAATTCCTGGACTGCATGCTATAACTCTGGGGGACTCGTATTGGACCCTGACTTTGTCCTCTGTCTCCTCAAGGTTTGGAATCCACTGCACTGGAAGGGAGGGCTAAGGTGTAGCAGCTGCAGCAGAGTGCTAACAAGTGCTGGGGTGTCTGCCTCCCTGCAGATGTTCACCACAGTGGCAGAGGCAACACAGCTGGGGGGCGGGAGCAGAGGACCCCTGCTGGAGACTGTGTGTGGGCACACTGGAGGTGGTATTAGCTCAGGGGCTGGGTGCTGGTGGGAAAAGTCTGGGTGCCTTCTCTGTGTCCCCTAAGCAGGCGTGATCCACCATATAGTTCTGCATAGAGTTTTATTTGTTTCTGTTTAATTAATGTACATACTTTGCCAAAGAATTTACATAGCTAATATCAGAAGTTTTCATGTAGGTATCTTTGAATCACAATTATTAGGAGCTACAATTCAGTAAAAGGATACCTTGCTTTCAGCACTCTAAGGAAGATGTGGCTATTCCAAAATGGGAGGGGATTTGGGGACTAACATTTCATCTCTTTGAAACATTAACAGATTTCAGGACGGTATTTCAGACTGAGTCAAAGCATTTGCATGGAAAAAGGTATGTCCTCTATAGAAACATGGACTTCATCCACATGGCTGGGTAGCTGGGTGGTGCCCAGATTGCAGGAACAAACAATGAATACTTTATTCATCTGTACAAGGCCAATTAGGTGCTAAGCATACAAATCCAATAAGGTACAGTGCTTACCTGAAGGAGTTTCAAGGAGAGAGAAAAACCTGGAGAGAATCAATGAAGAGGCCATTGGACTTGGCAGTTCAAAGCGATTTTGTGTGTTTTTAAAGAGAAATTTCAGTTATTTAAAGAAGTGGATATGAAGCAGCTATATCACCTGGGGTATATACCCTGGGGTTTGTCATCTTGCACCAGAAAAATTTAGGACATGGACTCACATGAGGAGTTTAGGAGCAGAGGTATAATAGGCAGAAGAGAAGTGAAACAGTTTTCTCTATAGAGAGAGAGGGGTCCCTCAGCAGAAAAGACTGGCTGTCAGTGAATGCGCCAAATTTTATAGTCAGGTTTGAGGAGGCGGTGCCTGATTTACATAGGGCTCACAGATTGGTTTGATCAGGTATGACGTTCACATAATGCACAGGGAAGTTTGGTTGTCCCACTCTAATGTTAGTATGCAAATGGGCTTTCCAGTTGACTGGTGCCATCTTCTCTGATTCTCACTGTACACTTGGCTGACAAAGAGAAGAGGAGGTGGACCATCTTGAACATGTCTAGTCCTTACTTCCTGCCAGCATTCACCCATGCAAGCTCCAAGCTTGCTTGTTTATGTCTGCAGCTCAACTTTACAGGCTGCTCTTTGTTAGAAAATGATTTGTGGCTGCCTTTCATTAGAAAGCAAAGCATTACCAAGGACTCTTATACAGTTACTTTCTGCCTAAGTGATTTCTTCTTAACTTCTTATCGTTCTCCCCTCTGGAGTGGTAACCCTAACTGCTGTTAGTGGTCATTTGAATGATGACTCTTTCTGGCAACTTCCTCCTAAAAGGGGGCATTGTGTGGGGAACAGCAGCTATGGCTCCTCCTGGGGTCAATCTAAGGGTCCTTGGAAGAAAGGCATGTCCATGTATGGTTCTGTCTGCAGCACCATTTGGAGTTTGATTGTTTCTAAATGAGAAGAGATGAATGTTAGTTCGAATATGAGTATTAAGATTGCCACTATTAGTGGAGGTACTATAGGCCACAATCATAACAGTAGGGTTTCATACCTGTCAGTCATTTTGATGAAATGAAATACTGGTTTGCTTCTACCAAATGTTGCTGTACTTTACCAGAAGTGTTGATATAAAAGCAACATTTTTGTTTCTTTGAGAAAAACATATATTCCCCCCTTGCTTTGCCATTAGGGGATAATTTCTGGTCTAGGTCGTCTTTTATAACTTGCAATATGATTGGGAGAAATATGTTATTGGGTGGCTAGTGTGATTTTAGTGTTAACCCTAGCTAAATCTTTCCTGCAATTAATTCCTTCACAGCTTCCACCAACTATCTATGACATGCTTAAACTTTCTGGCTTGTCCTAAACATCCTTTTTAAACAACCAACTATTCTTTTTAGGACATGTATTTACCATCCTTCTAATCCTTTCATGACTTCCATGAACCATCTCTGACATGCTTAAACCTTCTGACTTGTCCTAAACATCTCTCTTTTAAACAACTAGCTATTTTCTTTAGGACAAGTATTTCTCATACAAGATCCTTTCTTATATAAAATCTCTTTCATTTATAACCTTCTTTGCACCAAATGGTAGCATGAGCATGGAGAACTAAAAAAGCATACTTGGAGTCAGTGTAAATGTTAGCTACCTTTACCTTGCTTAACTCAAGTGCTCTTGTAAGAGCTATCAGTTCAGCCGGTTGAGCACTTATGCCTGGAGTGAGAGACACACTTTCAATAACATTCAGAGTGACTACTGCATATCCTGCCTTCTGTACTCCTTGCTCTGTAAAGGAGCCTCTGTCCATGAAGAGGGTCCAATCTGGATTTTCTAGGGGAGTTTCCCTGAGATCTTCCCTGGCCACATAGGTCTGTACCACAACTTGTTCACAGTCATATTCAGGTTCTCCAGTTCCCTTGGGGAGAAAAGTGACTGGGCTTAAGCAAAAACAAGTGTTTAACTGAATGGTGGAATCCTCTAACAGTAGGGCTTGATATTTAAGGAGCCTGCTGTCTGTTAACCAAAGGCTTCCCTTAGAGGAAAGTAATCCCACCACATTATATGGGGTATAAATAGTCATGTCATTTCCCAGGGTTAATTTGGAGGCTTCTGGGACCAGTAGGGCCACTGCAGCAATGGATCAGGGGCATGCTGGCCATCCTTTAACCACCAAATTAAGTTCCTTACTCAGGTAACCCACTGACTGTTGAGCTGGTCCACAGACCTGTGTTAAAACTCCCAGGGTCATTTCCTTCCTTTCTGATATATACAGATTGAAGTCCCTTCCAATGGAAAGGCTGCGACTATGGCCTCAAGGAGATGGAAGTCCTGAAGTAGTCTACATTCCCCATTGAGTTTTATGTGCTCCTAACATTGGGGTGTTGAATGGGCTGCTTGAGGTTTTGAAGAGGCCCTGCATCTTCAGGTTATTAATAATGGCTTCTAGCCCTTTCCTAGCCTCTGGCTTCAGTGGATATTGTTTCTGGTTAGGAAAAGAAGTGGGATCCTTAAGATGGATCTGTACTGGCCTAGCAGTTACAGCTCAACTTATTCTTCCTTGAGTTGCCCACACTTCCGGATTGATATTAGCTTCTACCAGGGGGTGACAAAGAGTTTGTCCTGAGGCTGTAAGGATGCTGGTCTGCATGCAAGTAAAATATCTCTACCTATTAAAGGAGTGGAACTTTTTGGCATGATTAAAAAAGGCATGTGTAAATAATAGGTTTCCCCATCTGCAACCTAAGGGGTTGTGAAAAATATTGAATTAGAGTTTTTCCTGAGATGCCCTGTGATGCCATGGTCATGCTACGGAAAGAGGGGAGGCCTGGATTAGAGAGGAGAAGAGAGAGAGAGACTGGCTGTAGTGTTCACAAAGAGATCTACCTTCCTTCAATTTCCAGAATCACCCAGGGCTCCTGTGCTGTATGTTGGTTTGAGCCACTGGAGCTCCAGGACCCATTAATCCTGTTGGACCATCTGTGAGACTGGTTTGGAGCCCAGTGACTTTCATCTCTGGGGGCAGTCTGACTTCCAGTGCTTCCTTCCACAGGCTAGACAAGGTTAAGGTGGTTTTTTCTTGCTGCCTGGGCATTCTTTCTTAAAGTGCCCCGACTTGCTGCACTGATAGAAACTAGCAGATGTACCTCAGGGATCCTGGGCTTTGTATGTCTGCAGAGCACCTGTTAGTGCCTCTGCCCTTCTCTTTTGCTTCCTCTCTTTCTCCTGGATCTCCTCCTCCTGGTCCCTATTATAAAACACCAAAGTGGTCACCCTTAGGAGGTTCTCCAAGATGCTATCTGGTGCTATAGCCTTCTTCTGTATTTTCCTTCTAATATTGGGAGCTGTCTTTTTAATAAACTTGTCCCTTAGGATGAGCTGTCCTCGACTGATGCAGGGGATAAAGGTATGTTTTATGAGTGCCTATCAGTCTTTCCATAAAGGCTGCAGGATTCTCATCTGGTTTTGGTCTATCTTGGAAAGTACAGAGTAATTAATAGATTTTGCCCTAGCTCTTCATAGGCCCTCCAATATGTACATTAAATGGTGTTTCATTTTCCATCCATCTGTGGCATCACTGGTGTTCCAATTAGGGTTTTTTTTTTTACAGGAACTGCTTCCCTTCCTATTGGGAATGGTGTTTCCATTGTTTCTTTGCCTTCCTTATCTCCTTTTTTCCTTTTTAATCTACCACAGGAGATATGTTGTTCATCCCCAGAATTTTCTGCTGCCTGCAGAGCTGCCTGCTTTTCCACTGTGGTTAGGATTTGGCTTAAGGGCAGCATAACATCTCTCCATGTGTGGTGAAACACTTGAGTTAAATTTTGGAAGGGTTCTATATACCTATCAGGATCGTCAGAAAATTGGCCTAAATCTTCCTTCATTTGCCTAAGATTCTGTAATGAGATGGGAACTTGAGATGACCCCAAATAAGGGGGATTCTCAGATGGCTCCTCTGGAAGTTGCTTTTCTAGTCTTAGGGAATCATTCCCTTTGGGCCTGCCTGATATGATTGCTACACCTGCAAAGGGCTAGTAAGAAGGCCATGCCCTTGTGCAAAAGAAAATGAGCCATTTTTATTTCAAAGTCTCAGGATCAAAGGAGTCCCTGTGCTTCAGAATGCACTCCAGAGGAGTACAGGCCTTAGATGATAAAGAGAAGGAAAAAAAGGCATCCCTTTAGTCTCCTTCCTTTTGATGTGACCCAAGGTGGGAGAAAGACAGTGGGGGTGTCCCCCTGCTGTTTTCTCTCCATGGTTCCTGGCATCCCGGCACCTTGTTAAATGTGCTGCCCATGGTTGCAGGTGTGGCTTCCCCAGCCATGGAACCAGAGGAACTAAGTGGTGGGTTTTAGTCACCCTCACCCATGCAACTCTAGTCCTCTGACTAGACTTGTCTGGCCTTTGGGGCTCCCTGAAAAATAGATCTTGGGAGAGAGTGTGTAACAGTCGCATTTGGGCAACTGTTGCACTCGCCTCCTTAATGGAGGAAGCATGCTGGTTTGAACTCCATATCCTGCTATTATGGCCCATGCTAAATTGTTTACCCTTAGAGAATGGTTCCAGTTAACTTCTGGACTTAAAATCCCCTTACTAATTAAGTACCATTCTAATCGGAGGCAGAATAGGTATCTTAAAAGAATATAGGGACCAAATGGCCATTTTCATGAAGAAAGGACAGTATTAAGACTAAAATTTGGTTTTGGAGGACATTTTACTCCTAATTGCTGAAGGCAGAGTTTTCCCATTCACAGAAACAGCATAAAGCCTGGTTTCTAGTAGAGAGGCATAAAAAGGGGAGAGAATTGGGAAGCTAGAGAGTTTGGGTAAAGGACAATGTGCCTTATGGAGAGGATTCCTATTCCACTAGGTGGTGCTGCTGACTTTGAGATGCCATGTGCTCTCCAGACCAAGGGCAGAGTGACCTTGACATGCCATGTGCTCTCCAGATCAAGGGCAGAGAGAGAGACCTGGAAATGCCATGCGCTCTCTAGAACAAGGGCAGGGAGAGATGCTCACTGGGGGTACCCTCTGTTCCTAGAACATCACAAAAACACCTTCCCTTGAGCTATATGCCCATTTACTATGACATTCTCTGATCTTGCCAAACAGGACTCCTTCCCTGAACCATAAATCTTCCCACACATTGCATACACAAAGAGGATAAGAGTTATGACAGTTGCCAACAGGAAAGAAAGAAATTATGATAGGAAAGTTGGAGATCTTATGGCCAATAGCCCATTGGGGGGACAGAGGCTGGGGTCAGTCCAGTAGCCTTTGGATAACACCAGGGGTAGCCCCAGCCAGAAATTCTCAGTTGCTCCAGGATTTCTTCCAGCCCCACATGACAGCTAACTACTCCATGAAAGAAAGCTGGTTCAAACATGGCCAATATGCCAAGCAACCTATGTTCATGGGTTCTCCATGTTCTCCCCAGTAAGCCTGTCCCCCAAGTCTTATATGGCTGGCAGCCACGCTAATTGTTTTATGGCTGAAGAGGGTCCAGTATTTGGTTTGATTTGGTTCTTAAATGGAGGCCAATAGCCTCGGAATGAAAGGACAGAGTTGGAGTCTGCTCCTCTACTCATTGTTTTGATTAATGTTGTACCCTGGTATCCTGGATGAGGTCCCCAATATGAAATGGCTACGTTGTCTGGGGTATATACCCTGGGATTCATCATCTCACACCAGGAAAACTTAGGACGTGGACACACACAAGGAGTTTAGGAGTGAAGGTTTAATAGGCAGAAGAGAAGTGAAAGAGAAACAGGTCTCTTTCTGTAGAGGGAGAGGGGTCCCCGAGGAGAAAAGACTGGCTGGCGTTGAATGTGCTGGATTTTATAGTCAGGTTTGAGGAGGTGGTGTCTGATTTACATAGGGCTCGCAGATGGGTTTGATCAGGTATGATGTTTACATAGTGCGTGGGGAAGGCTGGTCACTGTACCCTAATCTTATTATGCAAATAGGCATTCCAGTTGATCAGTGACATCTTGTCTGCTTCTTACTGTACATGTGGCTGACAAAGAAAAGGAAAGATGGAGCTGCCATCTTGAACACGTGTAGTCCATAGTTCCTGCCGGCATTCACCCGTTCAAGCTCCCAGCTTGCTTGTCTATGTCTGCAACTCGACTTTACAGGCTGCTCTTTCTTAGAAAATGATTTGGGGCTGCTTTTCATTAAAAAGCAAAGCCTTACCAAGGACTCCCATACCCTTTCTTTCTGCCTCAGTGATTTCTTCTTAACTCCTATATTGGATATATTGTGGGTTGTTAAAAAGTGATTATGGAGTGAAGTACAAAAAAAAAATAGCCATATATCAGTTCTTCCATGCAGTACAGTGGCAGAAACGGATGTGATGGCTTGGGGATTAAGAAGAAAGCAGTATGACAGAAAGATTTTTAAGATCAGAGACTACAAAGGGTCTTTCTAGCAGGGAAACTGATACTACAAGATGATAAGAGAACGGGGGAGAGAGTACTTTGGAGTCACTGATGGCGCAGTTTCAGAAAAAAATTGGGGAATTGAAAGTGAGAGCATAAGAGACGATATTAGATTTCTAATATTTCTAGATATTTGGGGAAACATTATCCAATACCGATGCATGGTTTCTTAACATTTATTTGTAGAATGAAGCATGAAACTAACACAACATTAAGTCGTTAGAAGTTCATAGGGTTCAAAAGTAAAAGTGGCAAAATCTTTTTCCAACAGTCCATGTAATCTTTCAAAATCATATTAACTGAAAGGACAGAAAGAAGAAAAAGATGGGGAAGCAAATTTGGTTCACTGTCTCTTGCTGAGAGAAATGGGAACACTTCCTATGGCACCAAATCAATTTTTATCTTGGCAGAAAAACTGATTATCACAGCTACTGTGAGCCATTGTTATTATAATTGAGTGGATCATTTGTCCAGTATGTTTTTCCTAGTAAAAGAAAAACATTTGTGGTTTCTGTGGTGAATAAGAATTCTAACACCAGGAAAAAAATACAGGCCCTATTTTTGTTGTTGTTTTGCATATATTTGTTTGTTTGTTTCAGCACCAAATGTGGCTCCTTCAGATGTAGGAGGTGGAGGTGGAAAAAACAGAGAGCTGACCATAACATGGGCGGTAAGTATTGATGAGTTGCACGTATTATAGGTTGCTCTATGTATATTTAACTTCCACCCCATTTTGTTTCCTGAAATAAATTGAGATGAAAGTGAATGCCTACTGCACAAGCAATAATATATTACTATTTTTTTTCTTAAATGCAAATCAGATTTTATCTGGCATACTGTGGCTTAGTGTGTAGCTCCTATGCAAGAATAAATCCTGGATGCTAAGAGATGTGTTAGCCTAGGTGATTAAACATTCAGCTGTCTGATTCCAGAGATACTTTGATCATTGTAGTCTGGTAATCTAATTGTAATTTTAAACATTGTCTCTGGACATTCTAAATTCCAAAGATTCCATTTACAAACTTTGTATCAAAACCCATTTTTAAATTGGAGACTGCCTCCTCACTTGAAGCTTACTTTGATCACTGGTGTAATCTAGCATGATAGGTCAGTCTTAGAAGTCACCCATGGACTAGTTACTGAGGAATCCAAAGCATTTTATTACAGTTTCAGGAGTCAAAGAGTTCTGTATAAGAGGCTACAATCTAGAAAACAATATATCTTGGCTGGATTTTTGAAATAGGAAAGATATTGGGAGGGGTGGGAAAAGTTGTGACAGGACAAAATTGTCTGACTTAGACACCTGGCATTTATCCAGATCACATGGTCTATACAGATTCATTTATTCATTAAATACACTTAGTGTCAAATCACTGCAGGTAGTCAAAGAGCACAATTTAGGCTCCAAAGGATTTCGAAGACTGTGGAAAAAATGACAGGTTTTATTCTTTGCATCAGTCAAATGGATTTATTTAATAAGTGAATGTTTAGCAAAACTTGACTCACTGTGTGCTTTGTAGTCATTTTCTATACTTAGCATTTAAATCACATTTTAAAGCAAGATTTAGCAAAAAGAAATCTGTTTGCTAATCTGAATCTTAAAATATTTATTTCTAAGTATTACTGCCAATGAAATGTCCAAAAAATGCAAATATTATACAAATTAGAACATTTCGCTTTTTCTCTTATGGGTTGATTTTTATAAATTCTGTGGATATCTGCTACAGAATAAGATGGGCCTTATAAAAAAAATTCAGTATTGGAAATTCTCCTCCAAAGATTCAAGTTCAAATTTCTGGAGATAGAGCCTGAGAGTTATTTTTGAGTTTCATAGCTATTCTGTTATACTCTAAATTCCAAAAACTAAGTAGAGAACTATCAATAAGCAAAATGTTTAAACTATTGTAGAAATGTTAGGCTATACTATCTAATAATCTAAAATCACATACCTATTAATATATTGTGCAACCACATGCAGCTTCTACCATTTGACCTTTACACATTTCTTTATCTTCCTATTTAATATAAGTATGTCCAAGCAATAGTGTTATATTTACTTCAAGGTTTTGCCTCAAGACATCTTAAATTTGATTTTCTGGTTAAAAAAAAAGTAAATATACAATGTGCACACTTACCTTAATTGCCAAAAAAGGCTAACTGACAAGTACTCACTAGAAGTAGCTGTAAGTCAGTATTTATTAATAATAGGTGATGAGGGCTGACATAGACTTCTTTATAAGACAATTGACATGAGTGATAAGAAACCTTGAGAAAATGATGAAAAACCAAGCACTTGCTTTAGAATTGGAGATAGAAACCCAAAGCCATCCCCCTACAAATGAGTGCAATATTGCCCCTTCCTCCTTGTCACTTACTTTTATTCCTCTTACCAGTTTCTTTTTGATCACAAGGTAGATATTCTAGGCTAGAGTCTTATATAACTCTCTTACCATTGCCTTTCAATTCTAATGGAATTCATTTGCTCATCCCCTAAATACATATTACTTGAAGCCCTGTTCTAGGTGCTAGGGTTAAAGAGGAAAACAAAACTGACAAAAACGCTGCCTTCATAAAACGTGTATTCTAGTAGTTGAGAGAGACAACAAAGTAGATAAATAAGTAAATTGTATAGACTTTGTTAGGGTTAAAGAAAAACAATAGGTAGGGTGCGGGGCATGGAGCACTGTGTTGGAGTCTCGCAGTGGCAGAATCTGTGGTCAGAGAAAACGTCGAGGTGATTTTACCTCGGGAAAGTGAGGGGGCAGGAGGAGTCACATAACATCTAGGAGAACATTCTAGGCAGAAGGAACTGAAAGGAAAAAGGCCCGGAGTGAGAGGCCCCTGAGGTGTTCTAGGAGTAGTGAAGCTACCACTTGGTAAATAAGATCATCCCGTGTTTAAGCAAGTTTTTCCTGATATTTGGAACCAGCACTAATGTATGAACTGTGTATGTTTTTACAAAGAGCATGCCTCCATGTGTGTCATTATCCCCATAGCGTTTCCTCCCTGTTACCTGGATTACTAAAACCTACTCAATCTTTTAATTTCTATTTAGCCTTTGTCAAGAGAATACCACTATGGCAACAATTTTGGTTACATAGTGGCATTTAAGCCATTTGATGGAGAAGAATGGAAAAAAGTCACAGTTACTAATCCTGACACTGGCCGATATGTCCATAAAGACGAAACCATGAGCCCTTCCACTGCGTTTCAAGTTAAAGTCAAGGCCTTCAACAACAAAGGAGATGGACCTTACAGCCTAGTAGCAGTCATTAATTCAGCACAAGACGGTAGGTAAAAGAAAGACCTTCCAACATGAGGAGGGAGGAAAAACGTAATTCTCTAGTAGGCATTTAGTTTGTTTCCTTTCAGGCCTTACTTAATAAGACCTTTTTATAGCATTATGCATTTAGTAAATGAGTACTATTTTGAACCAAATTAAACATCAGCCTCTTCATCTAAATGATGAGAATGTTGCTAGAGTCTTTTTCATCATTTAGATCATGCCCATGGTATTAGGAAATCCCCATTAAAATAATTGGCTCTGACTTCCATTTTTGGGCTCTTGATTATAATTTTGTAGTCAGAAACTCTCCATACTTGAACAGAATCTCAAAATGTCTGTATATTCATAAAGTTTATAATTTAAAAATTCTATAATATGGCCAGGCGTGGTGGTGCATGCCTGTAATCCCAGCACTTTGGGAGGCCGACGCAGGCAGATCACAAGGTCAGGAAATCGAGACCATCCTGGCGAACACGGTGAAACCCTGTCTGAACTAAAAAATACAAAAAAATTAGGCATGGTGGCGGGCGCCTGTAGTTGCAACTACTCAGAGAGGCTGAGGCAGGAGCTTGCAGTGAGCCGAGATTGCGCCACTGCACTCCAGCCTGGGCGACACAGCGAGACTCCGTCTCAAAAAAAAAAAAAAAAAAAAATTAACTGGCCATGGTGGCAGGTGCCTATAGTCCCAGCTACTCGGCAGGCTGAGGCGGGAGAATGGCGTGAACCTGGGAGGCGGAGCTTGCAGTGAGCCGAGATCACGCCACTGCATTCCAGACTGGGGGACAGAGCAAGATTCCGTCTCAAAAAAAAAAAAAAAAAATTCTATAACGTATATATTATATATATTATTTGTAAAATGGCCCAAAATTCTAACCTAAAAATGTGTTTAATTATAGCATTTACGTAACTTTTTATTACAATAGAGAACACAAATTTTGTTAAAGGGAATCTAGATATAGTTATATGAAAAAGGGGTCAATTGAAATTGTTTTCTTGAAAAGGGAAAAATTTGTCCTGTAGGGCATTTAGGAAAAAAACAATACTAATACCAGCTCTTTTTGTTTTTCTAGAAACTTTAACTTAACTAAGCATGGTCATAGAAGACTTTATATATTTATACAAATGATACAGTTTTAGATTGAGCATAATTACATTATTTTCTCTGATTTCTGTTTAAGCTGCTATACTTTTGTTATTTATATTCTTGTTAAAAATAATACCTTTCTAGCTGGGCACGGTGGCTCACGCCTGTAATCCCAGCACTTTGGGAGGCTGAGGCAGGCGGATCACCTGAGGTTGGGAGTTCGAGACCAGTGTGACCAACATGGAGAAACCCCGTCTCTACTAAAACTAAAAAATTAGCCGGGATTGGTGACACATGCCTGTAATCCCAGCTACTTGGGAGGCTGAGGCAGGAGAATCGCTTGGACCCGGGAGGTGAAGTTGCCGTGAGCAGAGATCAGGCCATTGCTCTCCAGCCTGGGCAACAAGAGCGAAAGTCCATCTCAAATAATAATAATAATAATAATCTTTCTTTATTCACGTGCACTGTGTAAATAATTAATGACTAGAAAAGCAAATAGAGACGTCATTGCCTTCTGATCTTTGGCAATGTACATTTACCCTTGGCCAAGTTTCTCTTTGCACATGTGTGAGAAGCACAAGTAGAAGAGCTTGAAAACTAAAGGTGTGTGAGGTACTCTTCTATCATTAGAGGAAATGGTTCTGTTGGTTCACCCAACTTCCATTGTTTTCACTCCAAAATAGACATTTAGCCATGCCTTATACCTCACCAGAAATTCTCACGTATATTCGTCGGTCACAGAATTATTAGTTTTAGTATTTGTTAAAAATATAATATATAATTAAATCATCCTATGATCTTTACTTTTATTAAATGCCATTGTATTCTATGTATGTATGTCATAATACCATGTCATATGTCTTAAATATACATAACAAAATTTAATATAAAAGGCAGTTATTCATATATGTAAAAGTATGTGTGTATATATAAGTATATATGTATATATTTAAAATTATATATACACTTTTTACTGTATTTTTTACTATGTACAAAAGTATGTGTATGTTAATATGTGTGTGTGTGTTTGTGTATGTGTATTTTTTTTACTTTTAAGTTAGCACAACCAAATATGTCAAAAGAATAAAATGTAGAAATAATTTGTTTATTATCAAACAGTGGAAAAGTCCTGATGACAAACTTATATTCTCTATGCGTGTGCTCATTCAGCAGAAATATGATAACTTGGCTGGGCGTGGTGGCTCATGCCTGTAATCCCAGCACTTTGGGAGGTCGAGGTGGGCAGATCACTTGAAGTCAGGAGTTCGAGACTAGCCTGACCAACATGGAGAAACCCCATCTCTACTAAAAATACAAAATTAGCCAGGTGTGGTGGCACATGCCTGTAATCCCAGCTACTCAGGAGGCTGAGGCAGGAGAATCACTTGAACCCGGGAGGTGGAGGTTGTGGTGATCTGAGATCGCGCCATTGCACTCCAGCCTGGGCAACAAGAGCGAAACTCCGTCTCAAAAACAAAACAAAACAAAACAACAAAGAAATATGATAACTTCACTCAGTTTTAATAATTTGAAGAACATGAGTATATCTTACAGATAAAATGAGTGTCTTAAGCATTTTACAAGTTACCTTCTCACCTTTTTACTGCTTTACTTGATGCTAAAATAAGCTTTCAGGCAAATAGCTTGTCATCTATTTAGTCATGGCTATTTGTATTTAATTATATTTCTTTCCTAAATATTTCAGGAGTCTCATAAAACTTGCATGTGTTGAAACTTGTATAAGTGTTAATCTCTTCTTCCACTGCTGAGAAATCAGTCATAGTGCTACACGTTTGCCTTGTTTTGGAAAGGCAACAGCGTTCATGTGTAGAACATTTTTAAACATTAAATAGGATTATGGCATTTTAATGAAAGACAATAAAAATTGATCACCCCTGCTTAAAGCCTTCATTGGTTTCTTTGTGTAAATTTCATAAGGGATGTAAGTTACATTTTTTCCCTGAACAGAGGCCTTTTTGATACATATTTGACTTGATGCCCAGTTGGAAGATTAGACATATAAAAGCTTTCTTGAGCCCAGGAAACAGTGGATGTTACAACTTGTTTCAAAGGCTCTTAAAAAATTTTTTTTAAAGATCTTAGCTTGAACACAAAAAGGGAAGTTTTATTAATAATATTGCTGTTTGTAGTTAGTTCACACAAATAGCAAATAAGAGAAAATGTATTATATTGAACAATTTTCTATAATACCAAATTTCCTATTTCTGATAATATAGAGTTGATAGCTAAATATTAATAATTTGAATTTGCATCAACAGGCTTTCTTAAGCATATCAGTTGAGAGAAATTAAAAAATAGTATTTTTTTGCTCACAGATGTAATAGAAATTGATGCAGCTTTCTGTATTTGGTAAAAGTGTGTGTGGGAATGTGTATGTGTATATGTCTATATTAACATTTATGTAAATGAATGTGTGTGTGCACATGTATCACTAATGCCATAAAATAAAGTAACATTAGAAAAATACAGGAAGAGGTAATAAAATAATTGCACTTATTTCAGTTTGAAAATATTAAAGCTATTTTAGAAACATTAAAATTAAAGTATGGTCCAACAGCATTCATATAGCAAATGATGCTATTCAAATTTCTTAAATGTAAATATCTCACTAATAATATAATGTTCTCATAAAATTTCAGCTCCCAGTGAAGCCCCAACAGAAGTAGGTGTAAAAGTCTTATCATCTTCTGAGATATCTGTTCATTGGGAACATGTTTTAGAAAAAATAGTGGAAAGCTATCAGGTACGTTAAATTTTTATCAAACTAAATACATTTATTCATAAATATATAAGCATATGTTTTCAACTGTGTTGTATGTTTCAATGTCCCATTAATTTATGTGGCAACTAATACTTTATTCTCTGTGTCTAGTATTGTGGTCATATATAAGTTAATTGTTAAGAATAAAACAGGGGTTCCTAACTGGCCTATCTATGGGAGGTGTAAAGAAACCTAAGTCCTGGCAAACAATTAGCCAAAATAAAAACTACTGTAATAACAGTTATGATTACCGAAGGTCTTTTTAGGAAAACATTCTCATAAAAAGCTAGTGAATCTCAAGTTTTTTTGGAAAGGATTTTGGTAATTTATAGAAGCATCCTGAAAATAGTCATCCTCTTTGAGTCAGTAGTTCCATTTCGAAAAGTCCCTCCAAAGTAAACAATTGTAAATATACCAAATATGTCGTATGTTATCTATGAAGTAACAATCCAAATGACACAAATAAAACTTCCCTTGAGCTTAATTTTAAAGAACCAGTAAGAATCAGTCAGACACAAATGAGAAAACTTGTCTTAGTCAAGGGAGTAAAAACTGGAAAATCAAAACGAGAAAGATTAGTTAGGGTCTTTAATACAATGCTAATGCAATTTAGACTGAGTTATGTAGGAAATGTGAAATCATTGTCTCACATTTTTAAGTGCAAGTGAAAATTCAAAGGAATTAACATGGTTTTTCCTTTACAGATGAGCAAATGGATACCAAAGAGATTTGACAACTTGCCTCAGTTGTCACTTACAGAAAGTGTCAGAGCAGTGTGTAAAACTCAAGTTGTCTGATTCAAAGTTCGGGGCTTTATTGCCACACATCACAGACTCCCCTGTTTTTTTTCAGTGAGTGCTGTCTAGGGCTGCCCCTCCACCCCCCCCACTCCCCCAGCCAGCTTGCATTCTCAGCTCCAGCACCCTCCCTTCTCCCTTGTCCATGCAATATTAGCTCCATGAGGGCAGGGTATTGTTCTATTCTCAGTGCCATGCAAGAACAGTGCTGAGCACCTGGCAGGCTCTAAACAGATATTCATTGAATACTGATAGGAATAATGAAGTATGATTAAATAAAATGTTACAGTTGGGCTTTCCCAAGGCCATGTTTCTGAGATGTAGCTGTAAAAGAAACTCAAGCCTTCAAGCCTTTGAGCAGAAACACCCAGACCAACAGGAAGTTTCTTTTTTTTTTTTTTTGACACAATAGGTTATAATTTGGGAAGATCTTAAAAAGCCCTCAGATCATCTATGCAAGGGTTCAGCTGAATTTATTACAGAACAGAGAAGAGTAGACTGGGAATAATTAGATTGAGAATACACAATATTCATAACTTACTAACCTGACAATTATGTTTACAGCTAGTAGAAAAGAAGTGGGAAAGAGAGAAATTCACTAGATGTCACAAACCCCTGTAATAAATACGCCTGAGGTATCTTTGGGAGAAGGCATCAAGGTGTAGAGCTTGGAAAGTAAAATTTTGGAGCACAGGATTTTTTTCTTCTTTTATATTATTTCTAACTAATAAAAATTGAAAAAAGGATAATTTAACATATAACCCATATCATTGAGTCAAAATGCCAAATATATGACATATTCATTTAAAACATGCTAGAAAATTATATATTATCTTTGTCAATGCCAAGAATTATATGTTGACAATTTGCTTACTTTTAACAAGAAGAAAAGGAAATAAGAGGTAGGAAGCAACATAGTGGAACCAATGATTCAGATAATAATTAAATTAAATATGCTTTTTTAATTGGGAACTAAACCTTGATTAAGGATTTTCACATAGTCAGTAAAAAGTAATCTTTATCAAATAAGATTTTCTCAAATGATAATTTCAAGGGAAAAGTATGTACCATGAGGAGTTGGTTTCACACATTTCTGACCTTTTCCAACTTACATTAAGTAAAATCTTATGCACTTTGCTGCTGAGCAAACATGGGTTTATATTTCAGCTCTGTCACTTAAGAATTTTGTAGATAATTGATTTGAACTTTCTGAGTTTCCTCACCTATAAAGTGAGAAAGTAACCACTGCCTCATAGAACTGTTATGTGAAAGATATTAAATAACCTGTATTTAAGAATTTTCCTGGTTTATGTCATTGGGCATTCCAAGGTGGTGGTGGTGATGATGATGATGGCAGTGAGGAAGATGATCATGATGATGTTAATGATGAAAAGACTGATAACACGTTTTGAGTTCTTACTGTGCTAAACACTTAACTAAGCTCATTTTATTAAATCCACACAACCCTAGAGGATAGACACTATTATTATCCCCATTTTAGAGATGAAGAACTTGAGGGTTAGAAATGTTTGTCTGAGTAATAATTGTCATAATCAGATTTTAATCTAGTTCTTGCCTCTCCAGAGAATGGTTGATTAAAATTGCTGGAAGTAAATCATAGAATTATTCTTTCCATTCATTCTTTCTTAAAATCCTTTTAAACCTTTCACACAGGGTCTTGAATATCAAAGAGACAAGCATGAACACTTAAAAGAGAAAAATCCATATTATTTATTGTTCTGCGGGAAATGCTTCTGTGACTGTGGCCGGTAGGGGGGAGGGGGGTCTTGACTGACTATAATGCGGTTATTGTTTCCATTTTAAAATATGATGGGAGAAGCCAATGGTTTAACAAGATAGATTATGGTGAAAACTAATACCCCATTGCACTTCCCATGAAAATATACGATGGATCTATATTTTTCTGTGTATAAAGATACACAGAAAGAAAGCAGGACATTGAAAACATAAAATATAAAGCTGGAAAGCCCTGACTCCTGCCTGATTGACACCATCTCAAGGTTCATTTCCTGACATTTCAAATGAGAATTGTGAGCAACTGAATTTAAAGACAATCTCTTCCCTTGTGGTTTTAAAGTGTATCTCAGTAGAATGTTTATGTCACTTAGTATTTTTTTCTCTTACTTGGTTAAAGAGCTCCCCACTTTCAATCTTAACACCCAGTGAGTTTTTCTATAGTGTAGGTAAGCTAGAAGAATACAAGAAGTCTTTCTTATCAAGGGCATTTTGGAACTTTGGGCTTTTGCCCAGGAATCCACAGAAGACTTAGTTTGCTCACCCAGCAGGTAAAATATTCACTTAATTAATTTAATGAAAATAAGTAAAATAGGCTACCAGGAATAATGAATGCAAAAACTTTAGCAGCTGAATTAGAGATTAATGCAGATGACTGATTTCACAGTCATCATAAAAGATGAACAATCCTGTATAGTCTACTCAAATGTTTTTAAAGTTTAAATTATTATGGTGAGCTGAAACTGATTACTTAGAAAGTGCTTTATTTTCTTATTTTGGAGAAGACATCCGTTTTGGTCTTGATCTCTTTGAAACAGAGCCTCAAACAAACATGTGGAGAAAGGTTGTTTATTATTGTTGTTCATTGTTTATTTTCAATATGATCCTAGGAAGCAGGTATGAGGAAAAGGCAGAGTGAACAGGAAAGGGGGGAGCTCAGATACAAACGTGCTATTTGTCTTGTTGGCAACCACTGTGGGCAACTGGTACTCCATCCCTTGAGACCTTTGAGGACTTTTATAAATGTGCCTCTGAAGCTGCCCTGCCTGGGATGAAAAGGGAAGCATTCATCCACTCCTGAATGTTCAGAAATGTGCTCATTCAACATATAAACCTCACTTTTGCCAAGTGAATTTGAGCCATCCTGTTGCACTTCATAATAGTTTCTTACATTTTTATGTAAATAAATGCAGGATTATATTATTATTAGACATTTTAATCTAGGCATTTTGGTTAATTGTGAAATTATAATCCTGCTATTTTATAGACAGGGCATCTAAAATATGTAAAATATCAGGATAGTTACAAATAATCCTTTTCTTTTTATTCTTATATTACATATTTTTATTCATTTTATTCATACCTTAGATATAATTATAAATCCTGAATGCAAAAAAAGCCTTTATTTAAAGATGAAAATTATAATCCATAACTTTTCTTAAACTTTAAGAGAAAAGGAATCCTGTAATTATTTGACAAAATTAATCATTTCTAATAAAAAAATCGATAACTTTTAAAAAAAATTATTTCATGGGTAAATAATTTCTACAGTTTATGCAGTTATTAGATATATTTGTTTGATATCAAGCTTCTATATGGGTTCAAAGGAAATAACATTAGATACTTACTTCTGAAAGGAGCTAGAAGAAAGTATTACTTTAGCATGTTCTAGGCCACATAGTAACTATTTTTATCCAGCAAAATTATAGTCCTCTCCAACTGCTTCAAGAATGGCTCAGAACAAGTTTGAAATCATGCAAACAGAAGTAAAACAGGGAAATAAATGATAAAAATTATAGTGACAAATACTTCCAAATGGAGACCACTTTTATATTTTGAAAGTAAGTCTGCTGCAAAGTTTTTGGGATTTTTAAATTTTTTATTTTTTATTTTTTTTAGTCAATGTAAAACTATTTTGGGCAATGAAGTAAGACTTTGATTCACTTTTCGCATCTTTAATCATTTCTGTCCTGTGTGCTGTACTACATTCTAAGGCTGATAGAAGGGTAGATATCATTAAGAAAGATTTGAAAATATGACGATCAGCCAACACCAATGGTAACAGAACCAGTTGAAGAGAACTTTTCATAGCTGAAGACTCTAAATCTTGGCAAAATATAACTCATCCTGAATGTTTGCAGATTCGGTACTGGGCTGCCCATGACAAAGAAGAAGCTGCAAACAGAGTTCAAGTCACCAGCCAAGAGTACTCAGCCAGGCTCGAGAACCTTCTGCCAGACACCCAGTATTTTATAGAAGTCGGGGCCTGCAATAGTGCAGGGTGTGGACCTCCAAGTGACATGATTGAGGCTTTCACCAAGAAAGCACGTGAGTCTCACGTTTTGCTTTTAGACTTGTCAAAAACTACCACTGGATTCAATCACGATGCGAATATATTTGAAGGAAATTTCCTTCCTAGCTACGTGAGCACATTTTTCAATACCCTTTACAGCCACACAAGATTTCCCTTAAAACGTGAGTTATTGTAGATGACGAAAAAATGTGAAAAATACCCTCACACATTAAATATTCCATTATAGAAATAAAGTTAGAAAACTACCCTTTTGTAAAGGCTGTCCTCTCAAATTTTGTGCCATTAACTTGTCTTAACCCTGTACTTACTAATTTAAACATTGTTTTCATAGGAGTACATCAACAGCATGTGAAAACTAAAATTCTGCTTATTTTTACCTGCTTTAATTTATAAACCTCTGTCATTGCACAGTGCAATGCAAGTTAAATGTGTAGCATTACGCTTACTCTCTTATTACTGTATGTTCTAGTACTGTATGTTTTAGGTGGTTCATAAAACAAGACCCCTATCCCTGCTCACATTCTGGTCATTCTAATCTCTCTGGATTCATTTTGATATCTCTATTCTTGAACCCAAGTGGAATAAATAAAAAAGGAGAATTTGTATGTAGGACTCTAGGGAATGTCTCAAGAATCTGAAGATGTCATTACCATTAGAGTTTGCAAATTTATGAAATTCACTTTGGGACAGAGACTCTCCCAGTGAGATGACAGAATGTAGTGACAAGAACTAGAATTTGGCGTCTAACATGTGTTTGACATCTGTCTCTGCCACTTGCTAAATGTATGACAATAGATAAATTACCTAAACGTCAGTTTTCTAATTCGTAAAAGGAGCATTCATTTTTTGTTCTTTTTCCATTTGTTCATGTATTTATTCATTCATCAAAAATACGCTGTGTGCTCAGCACTATTCTTGATGGTGAGGATACAAAAGGGATCAAACCCAGTCCAAGGTGCTCTTCTCACATGGTTTACAAGCTAATGAAATGAGATAGAAACTTCAAACAAACACAAACTCTGACAAATAAATAAGTGGGATTAAAGCAGATGACAGGGCAATAAAATGAATAAATAGACAGAAGTAAAGTGACTTAGATAAAAGTGAAATTCCGATTGGGTGGCCAGGAAAGGCCTCTGAGAAGATGCCAGTTAAGCTATGATTTGAGTGATAAATGATAAGAAGAACCCTCTATGTGAAGAGCTTTAGGCAGAGCCTTAAGGTTCTTTGCACTCTAAGTAGTACAAAACCTTAAGGTGGAGAGCACTTAAAATATTTTAGGTGTGGAAAGGCCACTGGGTCCAGGGCATGGGTTCTGAGTAAGGAGGGGGAAGCATTCTGGGACCCAATTGGGAGAACCTTGTAAGTAATTGTAATGAGTTTGAGTTCTTTCCAAACATGCTAAGAAGCCATTGAACGATTTTAAAACAGAGAGTGATATCTAATTTATGATGTTGTTTTTTAAAAAATCGTTCCGGCTTCTGGACAGAAAATGAATTGTGGTGGGTTAACAGTGGAAGCAGAAAAGCCAATTAGGAGACTATTTCAGCAGTCAAGGAGAGAATTGATAGTGGCTAGCACTAAGTGAAAATGGAGATAGAAGTGGAAAGTTTTCTGTAGGCAGAGTTGACAACTTGCTGCCAATTTGGGTGTTGGCAATGAGTGGGATGAGAGACTAAATACCAAATTTCTGCTTGAGAAACTAGGGGGGTTGGTTGTGCCATCTGCTGACGATGGCAAAGACTCATTGGAGAAAGATTTGAGGATACTTGACATTATATTACATTTGAAAAACATATTACATTTGATTATATTACATTTGAGAAATCTTTTAGAGACTCAAGTAGAAATAGGCTGATATCTGCCTAGATAGATCTCTAGCCACGTATGTCTAGAGGTTGAAGGAGAGATTAGGGCTAGAGACAGAACTGTGAATATTTAAAGCCATGGGCCTAAGTGTCAGTACTTAGGGAAGATCAGTAGAAAAGGTACATAGATGAAGTCCTAAATCATCCAACAGTTACAAGTTGACAGAGGGAGCCAGCTAAGCACGAATAATGGGAAGCAGCAGCCCATGAGGTAGAAGGAAAACCCAGTTAAGATCTGAATTTAAGAAAAAACGAGAGATTCAAGAAAGAAGATGGTCAATTCTGTGAAATGCTCAAAAAATGTTAAATTTAAAAAAGAATAAACAAGTGACATTAGATTTAGCCAAGTGAAGGTGATTGATGACCTTGCAAATAGCAATTTCAAAAGACTAGTGGAGAAAGAAACCCAAGTAGAGCATGATGAGAAGAGAATAAAGGTCATATTACCAAGCTCACAGGGCAATGGGGTACATTAAATGGACTCATGGATGTAAAGTGCTTAGCATAGTGCCTGGCATATAGTAAACACTTATTGAAACTAGATGGTGGTGGTCATTATCATCAGCATTATAATACCTGATGCAATAGAATATGCAGAATCAAGATTGGATATAGTGACCATTGATTGCATATTACTACTTTTCACAGCTCCTAGCCAGCCTCCAAGGATCATCAGTTCAATAAGGTCTGGTTCACGCTATATAATCACCTGGGATCATGTCGTTGCACTATCAAATGAATCTACAGTGACGGGATATAAGGTATATACAAATAGTGATGATTAATGTTTGCAATTCTTGCTGTTGCAGTGAAACCCAAGATGGGTTTCTTTTCTTTTCTTGAGATGGAATTTTGCTCTGTCACCCAGGCTGGAGTGCAGTGGTATAATCTTGGCTCATTGCATCCTCTGCTTCCTGGGTTCAAGTGATTCTCCTGCCTCAGCCTCCCAAGTAGCTGGGATTACAGGTGCCCACACCCATGCCCAGCTAATTTTTGTATTTTTAGTAGAGACAGGGTTTCACCGTCTTGGCCAGGGTGGTCTCGAACTCCTGACCCCAAATTATCCACCTACGTCAACTTCCCAAAGTGCTGGGATTACAGGCATGAGCCACCACGGCCGGCCCCATTCAGCTTTCTTATTCTATTTAATAGTTGTAGAGCAGAATCAGACGACATAGTGCCATGATACATTTTGAAATGGAAAACATTATCTTCAGTGAATTTCAGCAAAATGTTATGTCAAAAGTGTAAGATAAGTAGAATACTTTAAAGATAGAATAATCAGAGCTTAAGGAGGAGAGAGAACGAAACTATTTTTGTTTGGCAATGATTATGATAGGGTTGCCCAGCACCCAGCAAACTCCTTGATAAACTGTTTATAAATGAATAAAAAGGAGAAAAGCTTATTTTAAATATATTCTTTATATCACACACTATCACATTTTTCACTGGATACCAAATTTTATGGAAAATGGTAAAAATAAAAATTGAGAGACAATTTTCAGACCATTTCAATATATTTTAAAAGTTCTCATTTTGGACTTTTTTCTTAAAAAGACTCATTCTTTCTGTATTTTTATTTTGGGTCATCTCAAAAAATAAAATTCAGATGCTTAAGTCACATCTCCTTGGATAATCCTACAAACTTGCAAAAATCAACTATTGTGAATTGAAACTAACATGATTTTTTCATCTAGTTTTAAACTTACTTTTAAATTTATTACTTTCTGTTAATCAAAGTGTAAGCATTTTTATTCTGGTTTTAGTGTTAGAGCATTGGCTCATTATTTAGTGTTAGAGCATTGGCTCATTATTATGACTTTACTGCATATTTACATTTCGGTACTTCATAAGGTACTCTACAGACCTGATGGCCAGCATGACGGCAAGCTGTATTCAACTCACAAACACTCCATAGAAGTCCCAATCCCCAGAGATGGAGAATACGTTGTGGAGGTTCGCGCACACAGTGATGGAGGAGATGGAGTGGTGTCTCAAGTCAAAATTTCAGGTAAGTGAGTCATTTAAGACACACTTCAACTAAGTATTTGGGAGTTTATAGACCCTTTGGATTCCCAAGGGTAGGGATAAGCCTGATACTCACACCAGTGTCCATATTTTCCTAAGTAGATTGGACATATCAAGGATTCCCTGAAACTTGGTATTTCTCCTCTTATGAGTCACAAAAGTAAGTCTGTGACATACCACATACTTCTTGATTATTATCTGGATGTCAAAGCACAGCTGAAATCTTTCAGACATAAGACGAACAAGTTTTTGGGATCCAATATACAGTATGGGATGTATTAGTTTGATTGTGGTTATCATTATACAATGAATACATATATCAAATCCTCATGTTGTTCACCTTGAATATATTTAATCTTTGTCAATTAAATATTTTCAAATAAAAAGCACAATTAAAATGGCATAATTTATTGAATACTAGATAATACTAGGCTATTATTTAATAATAACCCAACTTCTCTTATATCAAAAGGAAATATACTAGGCTATTTTTAATACTCTTCTAACTTTCTTTCACTTGGTCTATAGATATTGATATAGTAACAAAAGAGAAAAACACTAAATTATAGCCCCTTTGTCTTTTCTCTTTCTCTATCTTATCTATTCCTTTTCTACAAACTCTATTTCTCACACCTTTGTTTGATTTGGAAATACATATATTTGAGGCAGTCATTTCTTTTTTTTAATTTGTAGCACTCTGTTATTTAATTTTTGACATATTTTTCTCAACCTATATGCATGATATAGTTTAATTATACTGAATTTCAACAGATGTTAATTTGAGAAATGTATGAGAGGCTTTGACATTACCAGAAGATCCTAGATCAAAGATGATAATAAATAATTTATAAGAAAATTTGGTTAATCTGTACAACAAACCCCATGACACAAGTTTACCTGTATAACAAATCTGCACATATACCCCTGAACTTAAAATAAAAGTTAAATTTTAAGAAAACTAAAAAAAAAAAAAGAAAATTGAAAATTTGGTGATTTTGATCTAAATAAATGAATACGCTATATATTAAACCAACAAAAAATCCTTTAACACAATGCCAGAGTATTTAAAGGTATTTAATAAATGCTGGCTTTGGGGGTGGAGCCAAGATGGCCGAATAGGAACAGCTCCGGTCTCCAGCTCCCAGCCTGAGCGACACACAAGACAGGTGATTTCTGCATTTCTGTTTGAGGTACCGGTTTCATCTCACTAGGGAGTGCCAAACAGTGGGTGCAAGACAGTTGGTGAAGCGCACTGTGCGCGAGCCGAAGCAGGGCGAGGCATTGCCTCACTTGGGAAGTGCAAGGGGACAGGGAGTTCCCTTTCCTAGTCAAAGAAACGGCTAACAGACAGCACCTGGAAAATTGGGTCAGTCCCACCCTAATACTGCGCTTTTCCAACGGGCCTGGAAAACAGCACACTAGGAGATTGTGTCCCACACCTGGCTCAGAGGGTCCTATGCCCACGGAGTCTCACTGATTGCTAGCACAGCAGTCTGAGATCAAACTGCAAGGTGGCAGCGAGGCTGGGGGTGGGGCGCCCGCCATTGCCCAGGCTTGCTTAGGTAAACAAAGCAGCCAGGAAGCTCGAACTGGGTGGAGCCCACCACAGCTCAAGGAGGCCTGCCTGCCTCTGTAGGCTCCACCTCTGAGGGCAGGGCACAGACAAACAAAAAGTCAGCAAGAACCTCTGCAGACTTAAATGTCCCTGTCTGACTGACAGCTTTGAAGAGAGTAGTGGTTCTCCCAGCACGCAGCTGGAGATCTGAGAATGGACAGATTGCCTCCTAAAGTGGGTCCCTCACCCCTGAGCAGCCTAACTGGGAGGCCCCCCCCCAGTAGGGACAGACTGACACCTCACTCTGCTGGGTACTCCTCTGAGACAAAACTTCCAGAGGAACTATCAGACAGCTGAATTTGTGGTCTCACGAAAATCCGCTGTTCTGCAGCCACCGCTGCTGACACCCAGCCAAACAGAGTCTGGAGTGGACCTCTAGTAAACTCCAACAGACCTGCAGCTGAGGGTCCTGTCTGGTAGAAGGAAAACTAACAAACAGAAAGGACATCCACACCAAAAACCCATCTGTACATCACCATCATCAAAGACCAAAAGTAGATAAAACCATAAAGATGGGGAAAAAACAGAGCAGAAAAACTGGAAACTCTAAAAAGCAGAGCACCTCTCCTCCTCCAAAGGAACGCAGTTCCTCACCAGCAATGGAACAAAGCTGGACGGAGGATGACTTTGACGAGTTGAGAGAAGAAGGCTTCAGACAATCAAACTACTCCGAGCTACGGGAGGAAACTCAGAACAATAGCAAAGAAGTTAAAAACTTTGAAAAAAAATTAGACAAATGGATAACTAAAATAACCAATGGAGAGAAGGGCTTAAAGGAGCTGATGGAGCTGAAAGCCAAGTATCGAGAACTACGTGGAGACTGCAGAAGACTTGGTAGCAGATGCAATCAACTGGAAGAAAGGGTATCGCTGATGGAAGATGAAATGGATGAAATGAAGTGAGAAGGGAAGTTTAGAGAAAAAAGAATAAAAAGAAATGAACAAAGCCTCCAAGAAATTTGGGACTATGTGAAAAGACCAAACCAACGTCTGATTGGTGTACCTGAAAATGACAGGGAGAATGGAACCAAGTTGGAAAACACTCTGCAAGATATTATCCAGAACTTCCCCAATCTAGCAAGGCAGGCCAACATTCAGATTCAGGAAATACAGAGAACACCACAAAGATGCTCCTCGAGAAGAGCAACTCCAAGACACATAATTGTCAGATTCACCAAAGTTGAAATGAAGGAAAAAATGTTAAGGGCAGCCAGAGAGAAAGATCGGGTTACCCACAAAGGGAAGCCCATCAGACTAACAGCTGATCTCTAGGCAGAAACTCTACAAGCCAGAAGAGAGTGGGGGCCAATATTCAACATTCTTAAAGAGAAGAATTTTCAACCCAGAATTTCATATCCAGCCAAATTAAGCTTCATAAGTGAAGTAGAAATAAAATACCTTACAGACAAGCAAACGCTGAGTGATTTTGTCACCACCAGGCCTGCCCTAAAAGAGCTCCTGAAGGAAGCACTAAACATGGAAAGGAACAACCAGTACCAGCCACTGCAAAAACATGCCAAATTGTAAAGACCATCGAAGCTATGAAGAAACTGCATCAACTAATGAGCAAAATAACCAACTAACATCATAATGACAGGATCAGATTCACACATAACAATATTAACGTTAAATGTAAATGGGCTAAATGCTCCGATTAAAAGACACAGACTGGCAAACTGGATAAGGAGTCAGGACCCATCAGTGTGCTGTATTCAGGAAACCCATCTCAGGTGCAGAGACACACATAGACTCAAAATAAAGGGATGGAGGAAGATCTATCAAGGAAATGGAAAACAAAAAAAGGCAGGAGTTGCAATCCTAGTCTCTGATAAAATAGACTTTAAACCAACAAAGATCAAAAGAGACAAAGAAGGCCATTACATAATGGTAAAGGGATCAATTCAACAAGAAGAGCTAACTATCCTAAATATATATGCACCCAACACAGGAGCACCCAGATTCATAAAGCAAGTGCTGAGTGACCTACAAAGGGACTTAAACTCCCACACAATAATAATGGGAGATTTTAACACCCCACTGTCAACATTAGACAGATCAACAAGACAGAAAGTTAACAAGGATATCCAGGAATTGAACTCAGCTCTGCAGAATATACATTTTTTTCAGCACCACACCACACCTATTCCAAAATTGAGCACATAGTTGGAAGTAGAGCAGTCCTCAGCAAATGTAAAAGAACAGAAATTATAAGAAACTGTCTCTCAGACCACAGTGCAATCAAACTAGAACTCAGGATTAAGAAACTCACTCAAAACCACTCAACTACATGGAAACTGAACAACCTGCTCCTGAATGACTATTGGGGACATAATGAAATGAAGGCAGAAATAAAGATGTTCTTTGAAACCAATGAGAACAAAGACACAACATACCAGAATCTCTGGGACACATTCAAAGCAGTGTGTAGAGGGAAATTTATAGCACTAAATGCCCACAAGAGAAAGCAGGAAAGATCCAAAATTGACACCCTAACATCACAATTAAAAGAACTAGAAAAGCAAGAGCAAACACATTCAAAAGCTAGCAGAAGGCTAGAAATAACTAAAATCAGAGCAGAACTGAAGGAAATAGAGACACAAAAAAACCCTTCAAAAAATTAATGAATCCAAGAGCTGGTTTTTTGAAAAGATCAACAAAATTGATAGACCGCTAGTAAGACTAATAAAGAAGAAAAGAGAGAAGAATCAAATAGATGCAATAAAAAATGAAAACGGGGATATCACCACCGATCCCACAGAAATACAATCTACCATCAGAGAATACTACAAACACCTCTAGGCAAATAAACTAGAAAATCTAGAAGAAATGGATAAATTCCTCGACACTTACACCATCCCAAGACTAAATCAGGAAGAAGTTGAATCTCTGAATAGACCAATAACAGGCTCTGAAATTGTGGCAATAATCAATAGCTTACCAACCAAAAAGACTCCAGGGCCTGATGGATTCACAGCTGAATTCTACCAGAGGTACAAGGAGGAACTGGTACCATTCCTTCTGAAACTATTCCAATCAATAGAAAAAGAGGGAATCCTCCCTAACACATTTTATGAAGCCAGCATCGTCTTGATACCAAAGCCTGGCAGAGACATAACCAAAAAAGAGAATTTCAGACCAATATCCTTGATGAACATTGATGCAAAAATCCTCAATAAAATACTGGAAAACCGAATCCAGCAGCACATCAAAAAGCTTATACACCATGATCAAGTGGGCTTCATCCCTGGGATGCAAGGCTGGTTCAACATACGCAAATCAATAAATGTAATCCAGCATATAAACAGAACCAAAGACAAAAACCACATGATTATCTCAATAGATGCAGAAAAGGCCTTTGACAAAATTCAACAACCCTTCATGCTAAAAACTCAATAAATTAGGTATTGATGGGACGTATCTCAAAATAAAAAGAGCTATCTATGACAAACCCACAGCCAATATCATACTGAAAGGGCAAAAACTGGAAGCATTCCATTTGAAAGCTGGCACAAGACAAGGATGCCTTCTCTCACCACTCCTATTCAACATAGTGCTGGAAGTTCTGGCCAGAGCAATCAGGCAGGAGAAGGAAATAAAGGGTATTCAATTAGGAAAAGAGGAAGTCAAATTGTCCCTGTTTGCAGATGACATGATTGTATATCTAGAAAACCCCATTGTCTCAGCCCAAAATCTCCTCAAGCTGATTAGCAACTTCAGCAAAGTCTCAGGATACAAAATCAATGTACAAAAATCACAAGCATTCTTGTACACCAATCACAGACAAACAGAGAGGCAAATCATGAGTGAACTCCCATTCACAATTGCTTCAAAGAGAATCAAATACCTAGGAATCCAACTTACAAGGGATGTGAAGGACCTCTTCAAGGAGAACTACAAACCACTGCTCAATGAAATAAAAGAGGATACAAACAAATGGAAGAACATTCCATGCTCATGGGTTGGAAGAATCAATATCGTGAAAATGGCCATACTGCCCAAGGTAATTTATAGATTCAATGCCATCCCATCCCCATCAAGCTACCAATGACTTTCTTCACAGAATTGGAAAAAACGACTTTAAAGTTCATATGGAACCAAAAAAGAGCCCGCATCGCCAAGTCAATCCTAAGCCAAAAGAACAAAGCTGGAGGCATCACGCTACCTGACTTCAAACTATACTACAAGGCTACCGTAACCAAAACAGCATGGTACTGGTAGCACAACAGAGACATAGATCAATGGAACAGAACAGAGTCCTCAGAAATGATGCCGCATATCTACAACTATCTGATCTTTGACAAACCTGACAAAAACAAGAAATGGGATAAGGATTCCCTATTTAATAAATGGTGCTGGGAAAACGGGCTAGCCATATGTAGAAAGCTGAAACTGGATCCCTTCCTTACACCTTATACAAAAATTAATTCAAGATGGATTAAAGACTTAAATGTTAGACCTAAAACCATTAAAATCCTACAAGAAAACCTAGGCAATACCATTCAGGACATAGGCGTGGGCAAGGACTTCATGTCTGAAACACCAAAAGCAATGGCAACAAAAGACAAAATTGACAAATGGGATCTAATTAAACTAAAGGGCTTCTGCACAGCAAAAGAAACTACCATCAGAGTGAACAGGCAACCTACAGAATGGGAGAAAATTTTTGCAACCTACTCATCTGACAAAGGGCCAATATCCAGAATCTACAATGAACTCAAACAAATTTACAAGAAAAAAACAAACAACCCCATCAAAAAGTGGGCAAAGGACATGAACAGACACTTCTCAAAAGAAGACATTTATGCAGCCAAAAAACACATGAAGAAATGCTCATCATCACTGGCCATCAGAGAAATGCAAATCAAAACCACAGTGAGATACCATCTCACACCAGTTAGAATGGCCATCATTAAAAAAATCAGGAAACAACAGGTGCTGGAGAGGATGTGGAGAAATAGGAACACTTTTACACTGTTGGTGGGACTGTAAACTAGTTCAACCATTGTGGAAGTCAGTGTGGCGATTCCTCAGGGATCTAGAACTAGAAATACCATTTGACCCAGCCATCCCATTACTGGGTATATACCCAAAGGACTGTAAATCATGCTGCTATAAAGACACATGCACACGTATGTTTATTGAGGCACTATTCACAATAGCAAAGAGTTGGAACCAACCCAAATGTCCAACAACGATAGACTGGATTAAGCAAATGTGGCACATATACACCATGGAATACTATGCAGCCATAAAAAATGATGAGTTCCTGTCCTTTGTAGGGACATGGATGAAACTGGAAAACATCATTCTCAGTAAACTATCACAAGGACCAAAATCCAAACACCACATGTTCTCACTCATAGGGGGGAATTGAACAATGAGAACTCATGGACAGAGGAAGGGGAACATCACACTCTGGGGACTGTTTTCGGGTTGGGGGAGGGGGGAGGGACAGCATTAGGAGATATACCTAATGCTAAATGGCGAGTTAATGGGTGCAGGAAATCAACATGGCACATGGCTACATATGTAACAAACCTGCACATTGTGCACATGTACCCTAAAACCTAAAGTATAATAAAAAAAACTATAAAAAATAAAAATAATAAAAATAATGATGTAATGATGTCCTGAACTGGAAAGAAGGCAGTGGTGGATGTCTAGGATAGATTCTAAAAGAGCAAGGCATATTTTCCATTTGATTTAAAGTTACTATATATTCATTTTTTGTATTTTGTCTTCTAATAAATCTGTAATTTATCCTGATATTACCACCGATGATGTAATCTGAATAGTTAACCTACTATTTTTGTTAACTCCAAGATATTAAGTTAAAACGTATAATCAAACCCACTGACTTAAACACTGTGATGGAAAACACATTTTGTTGTTTTGCTTAGTCCTCTTCTGCCCAGTAGCAGAAGAAGGTCTAGAAAACTGTTTTTTGGGTAGAACTTTTATATGTTTAACTCCATCACTACTCCTGCGCTCCCTTCTCCACTTCCTAAGTCTTGCGGTGTAAGAGGGACAAGAGGATAGTAGCACGTTTAGATTCATTTCATATGTTATTAAATTTAGTCTGTGATTAAGATACAATCAGATATTGTCATTCGGGAAATGCTGTCTCTTCAACCATCTAGAAATAACCAAATATTTTGTTTTCCTTTACACCATTTTTCATGGGATCAATTTGAGTATTCAAGTATATAAATCTAGCCTATATATTTTTAGATTGACAAATAGCTTACATTTAAATCACCTCTAAAATACATATTCTCTTCATTACCATTGAATCATGACTAATCACTCAAAGCCTTGCCTAACCGTATAAATGTACTTAGCACTCCCAGTTTTGTAACAAACATGAAGTTGGAAGATAAATTATTTGGACAAAGTAATATTTTGTGAGTCTCTAAATTCAACTTCGGGAGGCAACTCATAGCCTTGATGATTAATAACATAACTCCTGCAGTGACCAAGTTTGATCCAGCAGTTGTTGGACAACTTCCAGCACACGGAATTTCCAGAGTCTTCATTGTCCTTCAGAAGCTTTGAGTACAACTTCTAGAAGCACATTTTAACTCTATGTCAGGCCATAAATAGCACCTCTGTATCTAAACTAACCTGGGTTTTTTGAAATTGTCCCTAAGGTTTCCATTAGCTGCTACCAAGTTCTCACAACAACTTCAATATTTTATTTTGCTCATTTGCTTAGACTCAGAAATAATTTTGCTGAAACATTCCTTGAGGGAACACATGTAAGAATGGAAAGGAAATTTTAAAATAATACTCCAAGATTTACTTTCTACCAGAATAATTTTCATTAATGAAATAAAGTCTTAGTCTCCAGAGTTATATTTCAGTATTATAATGTGCCAATTATTTTTTTCCTATGATAAAATAAAACTTACTCTTCAAATATTACATATTTTCAAAAACATTTTGTTCTCTAGTAAATTAATTCATTCAATGAGTGTCTAAACACCAACCATATGTCAGGCATTCTGCTGGGCTATTGGTTACAATAATTGCAAACCCTCCTGAAACTCCCATTCTAATGGATATCAGAAGAATAAAGAACTAACAAACAAATAATAAAACAATTATATTTAATAAAAATACAAGGAAAAATGAGTGGCTAATATAAAAAGAGGTAGACCAGTTTTTGGTAGGATGATTAGGTTAAGCCTCACTAAGAAGGTGATGTAGGCTGAAATCTAAAGGGCAGGAACTAGCCATATGACAAAAGTGTGGGTAAAGGAAGAGCTTGTCATGTCAAGGACCTGAAAGGAGGCTGGTGTAACTAGTGTGTAGTGAGGATACAGAGTCATGTGGGATGGGGTTGGAGAGGTAAGAGGGGTGAAGTTATGAACAGCCTGGCCTTGACTATATCTAAAAGGCAATACTCAGATGTTTGTAATTTCTTGTAAGTTCAATGGAAAAAATGTTGATGTGCTTTCAGGAGATGAATGACGTGATCTAATTTAAGATCATTTTCTGCTTTTGTGCAGAAAATAGATTGGAGTGAGACAAAAGGGGAGGGAGTTGATAGAGCTAGTGACATGTAGAAAGCTGAAACTGGATCCCTTCCTTACACTTTATACAAAAATTAATTCAAGATGGATTAAAGACTTAAATGTTAGACCTAAAACCATTAAAATCCTACAAGAAAACCTAGGCAATACCATTCAGGACATAGGCGTGGGCAAGGACTTCATGTCTGAAACACCAAAAGCAATGGCAACAAAAGACAAAATTGACAAATGGGATCTAATTAAACTAAAGGGCTTCTGCACAGCAAAAGAAACTACCATCAGAGTGAACAGGCAACCTACAGAATGGGAGAAAACCTACAGAAAGAAAAGAAAGCAAGTCTGAGACACAATCAGAACAAGGCACTCTCTTTCAGAAATAATTAATTTATAGGCTACTGTAGGTTTTTTTATGACTCTAAGAAGCAAAGCAAATCATAACAAGATCTTTTCCAGGATAAATGGTTAAAGAGTGTATGTGAAGACCCCGGCTTCTGCTTTTCTATGACTTCCCAATTCTTCCCCTTCTGCCTTTTGGTGGCAGGAGAGTCTGCAGGGAATATAGTGTCCACATTTTTACCCCAGGGAGACACAAGAGGGCATTGAGAACAAGAAGAATGATGCTGAGATTGAGAGAAAATGCTTCATACCTTCTAAAAAAATAAAGAGTTTTATATGATAATCATCAAAATTAACTTAGAGAACCAAGCCAAATGTGGATTTTTTTAGGAAATATGAAATGAAATGAAGGAAGGAAAATAAATTAGCTCTTAGCTTCTAAATCAATTTCATGGTATAGAAATTGATATTTTTAGTAGCACCATTAAAATTATAGAACAAAAGCTCCAGATATTGAAGTGATATGATGAAGGTATTTAAAAGCAAGATTTACCCAAGATTCAGAAAATAGTGATTAATATAACCTAATCACCAAGGCCCATAGATAATAGTGTAGCCATTATATTTAGTTACTTCCCATATTTTCATTTTCAGTATTATGATAACCTCATAATGGATATCTTTGTGTATAGACCTTTTTTCTGGATTCTCAATTGTTTTCTTAGAAATTGCTAGAAGTGCAATTACTGGATTAAAGGTGATGACTTTTTAAAGGCTTGGCATAGACTTGCCAAACTGTCATCTAAACAGCAATGCCTGCATTTTATCATTAAACAAATTTTTGTAGCATTTTGTCCTTTTAAAAATATTTGTTAAGCAAAAATACTATTTCACTATTTTTATTACTATTAATGTAAATATACAGATGTGTTTGACAGCTGTTTATAGTTCCATTTCTGTAAAATTCTGTTCATGCCCTTTCTATGTTTCATATTAAGAACTTTCTTCAAAATGTTATAATCAATGTATAAAGGAAGATTATAAAACTTTTCCTGCCATATTTGTGTAAATATTTGTCCAGGTTTGTTTTTAAATGTTATTGACGATAGATTGGTATGGTTTATTTTCATGCAAAATGATGAATTCTGATTATAAAAGTTCCCAAATATTTAATGTTGAACATAAACAAAAAGTCACAAAACAATACATGTAATGTCATGTATCACATAACAAAGTTTCCATCAGTGATGTACCACATATACGATGGTGGTCTCATAAGATTATAATTCTACATTTTTGCTGTACCTTTTCTATATTTACATATGTATATACATATATATACATATATATGTATATACATATATATATACATATATATGTATATACACAAATACTTGCCATTGTATTACAATTGGCTACATTATTCAGTACAGTAATATGCTTATGCTGTGGAGGTCTGTATCCTGAGAGCAATAGATTATAAATACAGTATGCCTTCTAGATATAGTCACATGTTCACACAATAAGGAAGTTGCCTAATGACACATTTCTATGAAGACATTCCTGTCATTAAGCTACGCATAACTATAAGCCCATTTATATGAAGTTTAAAAATAGAAAATACATTGATGTTTAAAGAGGTTTGTGTGTTTAATATAAATACACACACACACACACACACACACATATTTACATATAACATGTGAAACTTCCCCAAAAAGAGAATGATTGATGAAAAATTCAGTCCAGTGTCGCCTCTGTGGAGTGATTGGAGAATTATCAGGAAGAGGCTTCTGGGGTAGTGCCTGTGTTCTATTTCTTTGCCTGGCTGGTGAGTACACAGGCATTGATGGTATTGTTTTTAAATTATGTTTTTAGGCCAGTGTGGTGGCTCATGCCTGTAATCCCAGCACTTTGGGAGGCCAAGGTGGGTGGATCACTTGAGGCCAGAAGTTTGAGACAAGCCTGACCAAAATCGTGAAACCCCATCTCTGCTAAAAATATGAAAATTAGCCGGGCACGGTGGCACACACTTGTAATCCTAGCTACTCAGAGGGCTGATGCAGGAGAATCACTTGAACCCAGGAGGCTGAGGTTGCAGTGAGCCAAGATGGCACCACCGCATGCCAGCCTGGGCAACAGAGATTCCATCTCAAAAATAAATAAATAAATAAAGTTTTTGAAAATACTAATTTACATAATTTATTTTAAAGTGGCAAAAGTCAAAAGAGGGTTGAAGTAGTTGAGTAAAGAATAGTTAGGTTGGCATTTTGGAGGTCTATGTATTAGTTTTCTAGGGCTGCCATGACAGTACCACAGACTGGGTGGCTTTGCTCATTTTCTCACAATTTTAGAGGCTAGATCAAGGTGTTGGCAGGGTTGGTGTCTTCTAAGGCCCCTCTCCTTGGCTTGTAGATGGCCATGTCTTCCCATGGCCTTCCTTCAGTGTGTGTGTGTGTGTGTGTGTGTGCATGCGTGTTGTACTTTCTTCTAAGGACTCCATTTATATTGAATTAGACCCACTCTAATGACTTTATTTTACCTGAATTATCAATTGAAAGACCCTATCCCAAATGCAGTCACTTTCTGAGGTACTAGGGGGTTAGAACTTCGATATATGAATTTGGGAGGGACAAAATTCTGGCCAAACAGAGGTCATTGGTAGTTTCAAGAGAGCAACTTTCACAAAATAGTGTGGGTGAAAATCTTATTTCTCTAAGCAAACCTCATAGAACTTACATTTTAAAGGGAGGAGGCAAAATAAATAATATATGGCAATACATAAAGTTTTGTCAGATAGTGATAATATCTGAAGGTAGCCAAGGAAGGTAAAGAGAGGTGGGAGAGAGCAAAGGCATCTGTTTTCACTAAGAGTGCCAGGGAAGGGCTTATTCTGATAAGGAAATGCTGGAAAAAAATGGAATAAAGTGAGAGAAAAGTCGAAGAAGTTATCTGGAGGGAAGGAAATGTATTCCCACCAGAACAGTACAAAAGCCCTGAACTGGCTGTATGTTTAGATGTTCAAGGAACAGCAAGGAGACCAGTACGGCTGGGGCCAAGCAAGCCATGGGGAAGACATAGGTGAATCTGAATCATAGAGTTTTATAGGTCCTGATTAAGGACTTTAAATTTTATCCTAAAGGTGATGAGAAGCCACTGAACCATTTTAAGGTGGGAAGTGACATGATCAGATTTGTATTTTACAACAGAGCATCTCAACCACTCTTTGGAATGGAAGTAGAAATCTCATGAATGATGGTGCAAATCTCTGTGAATCTCTGGAAACAGGGGGATCAGTTAGGTGATAGTCCAAGCAAAAGATGAAGACAGCTTTGACTAGTGTACTAAGAGTAGAAGTGGGAGGCAGTTATATTCAGGATTTATATGGAGGAAGACCCAACAGTATTTTCTGATGATTTTATGAGGTATGTGAAATGGATATGGTGGAACTTTAAGGATTTAGACAGACCAGCACAATCATCTCCTGAAACAAGCAGCAGAATTCTGTATTAAAACAGAATCATCTGCTGAAAATACGTGAAGAAAAGAAGAGGTAGTTCAAATTTTGACAGGCTGAGTTCAATATGCCAGTTCAATATGCCTATGAGACATTCAAGTGAAGATAGAGAAAAAGAGAATCATCTAGAAAAATTGAGAAAGCAGCTGAGGTCAGATGACATAAACTTGTCAGAGAACCAACTGGCATAATTATATAACTTCATTTGCAATGCATACCAGCCTGGATGGAGATGGAGGAAACAGAGATAGCAGATGTTTGTTGGTGTTGCCCAAAGTTGGCAAATTGCATGGTTAATATAAGTGGAGATCAAGGAAAACAAGGATTTATTACTTCTAGTTAAAGAATAATTAAAATCGCTGAACAGAGAGTATGTATTAGATATTATGAATATTAGAATATTTTCAGCTGTTAGTAACAAACTCTCAACTGAACTCTCAATTCAAAATTGCTTAAGAAAGCCCTTGTGGAATCATGTCTCAAAAATTTAACTAAAGAACAATTTTTTCCCATTTCTCCACTTGAGAGGTCTCAGCTTCATTCTAAGGCTGTCCTCTCTGTGGTTGCAAGATTCTGCAGAAGTGTTAGGAATCACACAGACCCTATAATGTCCAAGAAAGAAGAGGGTCTGTCTCCTTTGAAGCTTCATCTTCAAAGGAAGCCCAGCTTTTCACAGAAGCTCCTCAGAAAAACCTTCCCCATAATGTTCAGAACTGTGTCAAAAGTCTTTCCTTAAACTAGTTAAATATCATTTCTATAATTGCTCAAAGTGATCAAGATTCATGGCTGGTCTGTGGTTGAGAAAACCTTCCTTGATGAGTGAATAATATCTGAGCAAAATATGAAGAGTGAATTAGCAAAGAAGCAGAGAGAGAAAGATTTTTGCATGATGTTCAAAGTTAAATAATGAGGTAAGTAAACACAGACATAGGATATACACTTAGAGAAATTAGAGACGAGGAAATTAGGTCAAAGAGCAGCTTCATAAAAATGCAGAGAAAGAGTAATGGAAATTTACATAAAGGCTAGGATGTTAGCTTCAAAATGCAGGATTGTTTTGGATTCAAGAAAAGAAATTGCTGACAAGATGGATACTGAGATTAAAACAATTTATGATGCTGGGCAAATTGCCAAGAATTATGTCAATAAGTTGAGTTGTAAGAACTCTGGTTCAAACAAAGTCAGGAAACACAGGTTTATCCTTTAAAAATACATTATTTGGCTCTATCACTGTTAAATAATATTTAAGTAGTCAAGTAGAGAGGAATATTTAAGGATTGGTTTACATCATTAATGACATAAAAACTGTAAATGTTTTTGTTTTGTTTTATATTTTAGATTAGTTATTCCACAATTTTGAAATCTATGAGGCAAATCTTTCACCTCAAATAGCTGCATATGGTGATGTATTCTAAATTTAGAATGTTATACTGGGAGGGTAGAATCTGGAAAGAATATTGCTGAAGGAACTAAAATTGGAATCTAACGTGAGGAGGAACTCCCATATATAGTGAGTGCTTTGGAAAAGGAGGTCAGAAATTAAAGGAATTAATCATTTTTGGAGAATGTAATTATAGTGAAGAATTTTCAGAGAATGAACCAATAGTCCTAAGGGAGATACCTTTATTCAAAGAATGATTTTATTTTTCTGAGTATTGGGTATTAGCAAAATTTTAATTTTACTAAAAAGTAATGTGTTTCTCTCACCTGTATGTAAAACAGCAAGGTTTGAGAAACTTAATTGTAAAGTTTCAACCAATTTATGATATATGCATGAATAAATTAGTCATGAGAAAATGGATAATCTTTTACAATGATATGTCTTATATGAAGAATTATTGGTAAGCCTAATTTTGTATTTTTCTATGAATGTTGATTTACTAATGACATAAAAAGTTACATTAAGATATCTCTTCTTTACACTCAAGTGGATTGAAAACATCCTGTTCCTAACGATGAACTAAGATACACCTACCCCCGGCCCCAGATCATAGGATATTACTTTACATTCTCTCCTGAAATAAGAGCAACACATAAGTTAATTAAAACAATCAGATTATCTTTAATAGATAAATGCATCAACCATCAAAACAAAACTTCAAAATTCACTTTCCTTTGAAACATTATAGGCTATGTTGAAATTTGTAACCCTCTTAGGAAAATATAAAGACAATTGTCTGTTCTGAGAAAGGGAACTGGGTTTTAAATTTTCTCTCCTGAGATTTGACACTTATTCACTATAACATAAATTTGAAAACCATTTAGAAAAGAAAGTGACTTTGTGATTGTTAAAAATAAAACCCTTGAAATTTCTCATAAATATAACTGGAAGCCTTTAATGCCATAATAAAATGGAATAGAAAACGCTTAAACTGGAAAGTGATATGTCAACATACTAAAATGGTCCATTCGATACTACATTAGGGACCAGCTTTAGTGATTTATGAAGGAACATTTAGGTCTCAAAGTAATTCCCATAGTTGGGTAAGGCTAGAAGCCAGGCCTCTTGGTAGACTATTCACAGTATGAGAGCAGTGCAAAGGACATTCTAGAAGCAGTTTTTATAGACACCTTCTGCAAAATCATCCAGACCAAAACCAAATAAATAATTTAGAATAATTTCAAGAGTATGAGATTCTCCAGCCAGTAGTCCTTCTTCTATAACCTTCCATTTCAGGGCCTGCGTACTTGACTCTCACTTCTTTTTCTTAAAAATGGGCTCAGAAGCAAATAACCAGTCTTGGGTCACATGGCCAGGAGAAGTAGGAAGAGTGAAGGTTATTGAAGGTTACAGAAAACGCAGGAAGAGTCGAGGGTGTGGCAGAGTACAGAGACTGACTCCTCAAGACCCTTAGCCCATACAGATGCCTTAGAATTCTGATGTGCCTAGAAGTTGTGAATCTTTAGGATATCAACATCCATGTAGAAGATCCATCCAATGCCCTAGCCTCTTAATTTATCTAAATTTTCTTTTCTGATGATCTTGTCCTGTGTCCTGCCTCAGCCACCCACTCATGATCACAACCTAAACAGGAATTCACAGATTTCAGGTGAATTTGAATTTGAGGGGTTTCTGAAACTTGGACGGTAAAAAATTACATTATAATTTTCATGAATTTCTAAGTGAAATTTGGCATTTTAAAATATATGAGTTTAGGTCACATATTACTCTGTTACCAATAACAATCACACATATTCTCATATATTTCAGCTGTTGAAGTATTATTTCAATAATACATTTCTTAAATCTGCTCCTAGATCCTGTTATTTAATGTGTTAATAAGCATACTATTTGAATGTGTTAGTAACTTACATTTGGTTTCTTGATACTTCTATAAATGAATTTCAATATAATAGGTTTTTTAAAAACTCTATATTATATTTTATGCATGTAATAAGAGCATTATTCTCAGTATTTTCAGAAATCCACAGACCACTAAATGGGTCCACGACACAAAAAAGTTTAAGAACCCCTGTAAATCTTGATATTACTAATAACTGCAAACTTTTTTTTAATTTGATTTTAAATACTGTGTTCTCTGACCACTGATTCTTCTTTTTCTAGTTTATTTCCTTAAATCTCCTCCCAACTCCAGCAGTTCTTCTACTTTCCCCCACCCAGACTACCAGTGATCTTACTGCTTATCCCTTTTTTTTTTTTTTTTGTCCTTCATTCATCCTCATGTCCTCAGCTCCCGCCTTGAATGTCAGCTCAGATTCCATGGTTCATATTGAAAACAACTGCCCTATGTACCTTGTCCCTTTCCCTCTTTATGCTTCTCACTTTGCCAAACCCAAACTCAGATTAAATATAACTGTTCACATTTTATGTGTCCACATCCAGGCAGAAGCCATATGCCCCTACCAAGATCTCCCCTTTGCATTCCCATCCCTTGTATTCCCATCCCCAACATTCACCCTCTCACCAGCACCACATACCTAGAGACTCTGAGATCTAATCTGTTCATGCCCTTCAGCCTTGTTTATGACAGTCACCTACAGAAACCCAGGACTCTCTGATTAACACAGATCCAGGTGCCCGTTTTCTGACATCTCTATTCATACTTTACTCTTAAAACCTTCCCACTGTTTCCGCTAAAACTCACCATCAGTTATCAGTAGAGTCTTCTGTAACTTCCATCTATTCACTGAATGCTTCCTTCACCTTTTAACTTTATCTGAAATCTTGCTCTCCCTGATGACATTGCCCCTTCTGCAGTCTATTCAAAAGTGGTGGCTGTCTCTCTCATACCCCTTGAAGGCTGCACCTGGTGGAGGGTAGATGACCTTCCTTCTTGTCACTTCTACAGTATTCTCTTTCTCTCTTGCCTAAAAAGCTCTGCTTGGAATCTCATACCATCACCCTCTCCCACCCATTTCCCCTTCTTGTCCAAGTTCTCTGCTAGCCTCTAGGGCCACTCTTACTCATTCCTTGAAGACTTTAGTTTTCAGATAATTTTCATTCTTCCAAATGACATTGGAGAGAATGCCATTCTCTTTTATAGTTCTTTCATACTTTCTAGTGATACAATGTAGGCATAAATGATTTTTGCATTACTCTGTCCTCTCAGTTTCTTTCTCTTATTGGTGTTCTTCCCACGGTTCTACCCTAACCCTTTTCATTACTGTCTACATAATCTCAAACATCCTATCCTCTGCCCACTTCCTATCTTCCCTCTTACTTTTATACTCAGACTCCCAAAAGTTTTTGACCTATCAGGAAGGACAAGCCATTGATCAGACCACTATCTGTGTCCCTTACCTTCCTCGTATCCTCACTCTTTCCGTATCGAGCTTAAATCCTACAGCCATATAATATGATTACTCCCTTGCATAGACCACCCATTCCTCCCAGAGGTTCCGTTTTGCTTCTCTCACTTCACCATACTCACTTGGCTAAAGGAATGGATTAAATTTAACTCACTACTTGCTCCAAGCCTACACTCTCCCAGCTAAAGGTGGCCAGAGAAGAATGCCAACATGAACACTGGTTTCACCTTGAATTCATGACCACAAAACTTCAAGTGGGCCCATAGTGCTGCTGGGCCATTCCACTAGATTTTCCTAGCACATCCACTCTCTCTGTCACCTAGATAACTATTTCACACCTTCTTTTTCTCTTTCCTTTAATTTCTAACACAACTTTACCATATTCCCTCTTTAGTCAATGACCTTGCTTCCTATTTCTCTGAGAAATAAAAGCAATCTGAAGCATTCGACACCTACATATATGCCCATGTGAACTGCCTTTCTTCCTAAGATCCTGGCTGAATGTTCTGTGTTCCTAAGGACACTCCTCCACATGGAAGCCAGATTCTAACACCTCTCGCTAATTCAAGAATATTGCTTCGACTACCCTTTCCTTCCTCTTCTACATCATTATATTTCTTTTTTTCTATTTGATTTTTCTCATCACCATACAAGTATTCTGCAATATTGCCCACCTTTAAGGGGGTAAAAAACAAATAAGACAAAACAAAACAGAGCAACAATTGAAAGAAAGAAGAAGGAAAAAAATGAAGGAAGGAAGGAGAGAAAGAGAAGAAGGAAGGAGGAAGAAATGAAGAAAAATGAAAGAAGAAAATCTCTTCCAGTAACTAACGCATGTTCTATTATCTTCTTTGGAGAAAAATTCAACAAATAATTTATCATCTTTACCACCTAATTCCTCTTCCAAAATTCTATCTTAAATTTGGTACAATCAGATTTTCACCCCAACACCCTGTCAAAACAGCTCTTGTCGAGGTTGCTAATGACCTCCAGGCTTCTAATTTAGGAGTAGTCCTCTCCTTACTCAACCTCTTAGCAGCAGTGATGCATATGGCCACTTCTCTTTCTTGGCTTTCTGAGCACCAGTCTGTTTTGATTTTTCTTTTCCCCTTATGAGCTGCTATTCTCGGTCTCCTTTTCTGATTTCTGGTAATCATTCCAACCTTCGAACTTTAAAATCTCCCAAGACTCAGTACATCAGTAATTCTTTTCCTCTTAGCCCTTAGGTAATCTCATGCAGTCTCAAGGCTTTAAGTGCATGGCATGTATTTGCAGAAAACAATCAAATGTCAGTCTTCTCTGATTTATTCAGCTGCCTGATTGCTATCTCCATTCAGACATCTAAATTGAACTCTTCCCCATCTCCCTTTGTTTGTTTTTTCTGCAGTTTTACCCATCTCAATAAAGTATCTCCAATCTTCTTTGAAGTAATTTTTGGCGTCATTTTCTTTAACACACCACATTCATTTCGTCAAGAAATCCTGTTGGTTTTACCACTAAAATAAATGTATTTAGAAACATCCACCTCTGCTGCTACCATCATAAGGTCCAGCCACCGTGCCTTGTCTCCAGGACTGTTGCACTAGCCATCTAATTGTGCTCTTCGCTTGGTGCTTAACACCTACAATTCATTCTTAATATAATGACCACAGTGATTATTTCGAAATATGTCAGCTCTTCTCATGTCTCTGCACAAAAGCGTTTAATGGCTTCCTATCTGAGAAGGGGACTAGATCATATTCATATTTGTATTTTGCCTGATCTCTGCCAATCTGTGTCACTACCATTAACTGCCCAGCTCATAACATATAAGCCATTTTCTGGCAAACATAAGCCTGTTTATTTTATTTCCCAATGTCCTACAAAATTTGATTCAACTAATTAAGATGTCTGTAATTTTTTTTTTTTTTTTTTTTTTTTTTTTTTTTTTTTTTTTTTTGAGATGGAATCTTGCTCTATCACCCAGGCTGGAGTGCAGAGTAGCACAAATCTCGGCTTACTGCAACCTCTACCTCCCAGGTTCAGGCAGTTATCCTGTCTCAGCCTTCTGAGTAGCTGGAATTACAGGTGCATGCCACTAGGCGGCCCAGCTAATTTTTGTATTTTTAGTAGAGACAGGATTTTGCCATGTTGGCCAGGCTGCTCTTGAACTCCTGGCCTCAGGTGGTCTGCCTGCCTTGGCCTCCCAAAGTGCTGGGATTACAGGTGAGAGTGACTGCACCCAGCCAAGATGTCTATAATATTATTATAAATTTGTGTATGTTTTTATTATTTATATGTTATATTAGTCCATTCTCACACTGCTATAAAGAACTACCCGAAATTGGGTAATTTATATAGAAAAGAGGTTTAATTGACTCAGTTTCACAGGCTGTGCAGGAAGCATGGCTGCGAAGGCCTCAGGAAACTTACAATCATGGCAGAAGGGCAAAGGGGAAACAAGCACATTTTTACACAATGGCAAGAAAGAGAGAAGGGGGAAGTGCTACACACTTTTAAACAACCAGATCTCATGAGAACTCACTCACTGTCACAAGAACAGCAAGGGGGAAATTCATCCCCATGATCCAATCACCTTCCACCAGGTCCCTCCCCCAACACTGGGGATTATAGTTCAACCTGAGACCTGGGTGGGGACACAGCCAAACCATTATCATATGCCTTGATTATTTAGCATAGGTATATTCTCTTTTTGTGTAAATGAGAATAATGGTGTCTACCTTTGATGTGAGCCATAAATGAATACATTAAAACCTGTTTTTATATATCTTAAACCTTTGCCACCCAATTCTAACCAGAAGTATGAGTGAGAAAGATAACACTCTATATCAGTATTTCTCAAACTTTCTTCATTATTGCCTCCCTAGGAAGCCTTGTTACACATTATTTTTCCAAATGTTACCACTTATGAAATTTTAATACCAAAAACCCACTGTATAGCTATTTATGTTCTGTGGCCCTTTAGTGATCCAAAATTATTATGAGATTTCAGATTTTCCCACCCCACAAGAACCAACTTTCACTTAGTTGGAGGCCATGTTGGCCCTATTGAGAATGCATGCTCGGTGGAGATTCTCACTCATTCCATTCCCTGGAGACACAGTAAATTCTATGAATCAATCAATCCAAACCTTCAGTGAGCTGTGTTTTTAGAACACATTGTTTTGTGATTTTTTTTTTTTTTGAGATGGAGTCTCGCTCTGTTGCCCAGGGTGGAGTGCAGTGGTGCAATCTCAGCTCACTGCAAGCTCCACTTCCCAGGTTCACGCCATTCTCCTGCCTCAGCCTCCTGAGTAGCTGGGACTACGGGCGCCCGCCACGACACTCAGATTTTTTTGTATTTTTTAGTAGAGACGGGGTTTCACCGTGTTAGCCAGGATGATCTCGATCTCCTGACCTCGTGATCCACCCACCTTAGCCTCCCAAAGTGCTGGGATTACAGGCGTGAGCCACCGCGCCCAGCCTGTTTTGTGATCTTATATAATTAATTTTGTATTCAGTTGTACATTAGTCTTATGCTATTGGCTTAGATTGAGGGCAATTAAAAAGTACAGAAACAAACCAAAAAAATACACAAAATCTACTATTATATTATTCTACAATTGTTGAGGACATATTTCTATATAACACACACAAAAATGTCCTCTTTTTAAGGAACTGTGAATGAAAGTTCTCTCAGGTAGTGGTGAACCTATAGAAGTGAGCACCCTGGTCTAGGCCAATAAATAAATATTTAATGTCTAAATAAAATAATTTAATATTAACATTAGATGAGTCTTGAAATTCCTGCATACTATGTATTTAATGGAGAAGGTGAGATCTTGTAAGAGGAAGAATGCAAGGAGGATCACTTCTGTCTAAACTCTGGAACAGTTTATCTCCTAACATCCACCCCACACAGACACACACACACATACACACACACACACCCGAAAAAAAAGAAACCTACAGTTAAATAATCCATTCTCTGTGAGCAGTATAGATATTACTTATTGGAATGTATTAAATAGGAGCCTCATTCTCCACACACAAACACTCCAAATAGCTTATCAGCATCTTCCTTCAGCAGAGTGCTCTACTTTAAAAGAACTCTGGGGGTAGAATACTGTGATAAATATGCTTTCCCAATTTTTTGTATTTCTAATACTGTGTTGGCCTCCAGTACAGATTATATCCTGGATATCTGCCCAACTAGACTCTTCCGTAAACTTTGTCTCTGGTCTTAAGACCAGCAGTAGATAAGCTCTTCCTGAGACATTACTTGTTTTTATCTTTTGGATAAAGACATTGGAAACCCAATGGCTGATGTATTTCCGTGTTTGCACTGCATGGCCAAAGCTCAGAGCCACATCTGCTACATGTCTCTTACAAAATATATAAAGTATTGTATATTTTACTTTAAAATGTCTGAATATATACGCAGTGGCTTTAAAAAGTGCCTGGAACAACGTAGACACAATAAATATTAGCTTTAGGTGATGTTGCTTCTATTTTGGTATTACCTCTTGTTTTGTATCATGTTTCCTAATTTATCTTTTTTCCTCTCAATTTTCTTATTTGTTTTCTTTATCATACTTTATCTATCTTTGTAAACAATCAGAAATCCTTTTTAGAATGAAGTAGCCTGTAACTTATAAGTAAATATTTATATTTTATCCCCCAAAGAGCCTGGCAAACCATTTTGACTCAGTATTTGTTTTTTCAATTTAACTAGCAAAAAAAGTTATCTAGATAAATACTGTTGGATTACAATATCTGGAAGACTTCAATAGTAAATATCTTAAGAACATTTATGTATCCTCAAGAAGTACGAAACATGAGTCAGATTTCCAATATATGCTTTATAATTAAATTTAAGCCAAAAAGAATTCTTGAAATATTATTTAAAGTTATAAAGAATGCATCTAAAATGTGAGAGCCAATAAAATCCAAACAGAAAATTCTTAAAATGGGCACAAGAAGAAAAATGAATTAAAAAGCACTTATATATTTAGTATAATAAGTGTTCTTAGCAAATAGAGAACTGGCATGTGTGATTCTAAGACTACATAGATATTGTAATCCAAGCAGAAGTCTAAAATATAAAGCAAACCAATTTGATAGAGAAATATTTGAAGTAGAAAAAATGATGCCATCACATTTGAAAAATATAGTCATCATAATTCTTACATTCTTCCAAGTATCTCAAGTGCTTTTGTGACATTATATAGTCCGAGTTTATTTTTAGAAAGCCTTGGTTTTTATAAATAAAAAGACATTCTTTCTTTTTATAGAGTCACTATGAATGGCTGACTAAACTTCTAAACATATAAATACACTGCCATGGATATATGATACCCAAAATGAATTTGATGTAGAGGAAAAAGTAGTTCACAGATAAAATTTATCTAGATTCTGTCTCTTTCATGTTTTCACAAAGTATATATATATATATAGACATATATAGACATATATATATAGACATATATAGACATATATAAACACATATAGACATATATAGACATATATATAGATATATATAGACATATATATATATATATATAGACATATATATATATTTGCCAATAATGCAGTGTCAGTTCTTTATAAGGTTGCTTATTCCTGCAAACTCTTGTTATTTTGTAATTTCGTTAATTATTTTGCCCTTTATATTGATGATTTAGATGTTTGAACATATCTTTTGTAGCTTTCTGCAGCCACATGTTATTCTTTTTGCTTTTGCTCCTGGGACTGAAAACTGTCGTCATCAAGAACTTTTAACTAATCTTTAACAAATTTTAAAATAACTAACATATATTTAAATATCATTACAAATAATATAATGCTAGCTCATATTTCTTATTATACTTGTTGAACTTTGGATTCAGTTAAAGGAATAAAGAATCATTTAACTTAGCATTTTCTTACTCTGATTTTTTAATCCTTTTTTACCCATTTTTAAAATAAATACAGTGTGCCACTAAGGCAAAAGTCCCCAAAACTCTATTGTCTTCTTGTTCTTTCATTCTTTAAAAATATATATGGTATGCCAGCTCTTAATCGTGTTCATGGAAACTTGTAAAACAATAATCAATATTTTATAAGCCAGAGAAAATATAAAAGGAAATATTTTATATCTGAATTTTAGAGGCTAATTCCCTTTCCTCAAAGAAAGAGAAGTTATATTATTCTCAAATTAAAGTGAAAATGAGTATGCTTTCTTATTGCTACTTGATTATTTAGGACTATATAGTGCCCTAAAGTCTCTATACTATCCTTTCTGGAATAAGATTTATTTTTCTAAAATTTGAGAATGATAAAATTAGTAATAAATTTTGCTAGGAGTTATAGCATCGATACTGGGAACAAAATAAGGCAACTATATTACAGGCAATAGTAAACATAGTATTATACATATTTCCGGGAACATATTTGACTATAAAAATTTTTCTACAAATTAAGTAGATACTGTTGTCAATGCCTAATGTCTTACATACTTTTCCTGGAACATAACATGTATGAGGCAAGGTTAGTTATACAAAAGATGAAAAATCACAGTGAGAATATGATTAGAGTCTCTGCTTTAGCAAAGAGAGAAATGGTAATTCTCTCCTCATTTTAAACATAAACAAGTTTCCTGTCTTTATAATTAACCTATTGATAATATAAACCAAAGCACATACCACAGAGCATAGCAGTTGCTCAATTATTTTATTTATCTTCAGCAGTTACTAATACATTCTGTAAGCTAGCACACGAATAAGGAACTTCACATAGAATAATATCTTTAAATTACACTATCAGTTGCCATGTCACATTTAAAGAACTCATTCTCTAGTTATTAGATGTACTTGAATGTACTTATATGGTTTAGAGAATGTCAAGTCGTGCAATATATTTTTGCAAATTTGATGAATTTTCATTTATATGTGTTAATTTTAAAATATTGTTTCAATCATTTAATATATTTTCTCCACAGTTCTGCTGCATAGTCAATGAACAGTATGTCATTTGTGGTTTATCTTCAGCCATTTTTAATTAGATGAAATCCAACATTGCAAGTTTTAAAACTAAAGATTAGGCATCATTCCAAGTAGCAAATATTTTTGTTATGGCGATTCTTCTAGGTTAATAACTTCTCTGACATTTGCACAACAGTGTTTCAAATATAGTCTAATAGAATATGTATTTGCTTTCTATAAAATTAATGTCCTAGAAGATGAAAAAATATGTTGAAGTTTTAAGGAAATTTTTTTTATTATTTTGGATTGGTCTATGAATTAATGAAATGGAAATTAATATACCTGAGAGGATCAACTATAACTTTACATTAATTTAGAGTGTTATAAGCAATGGCTTAGAATAAGAGTTTACTTTTTGTGAATATCCAGGATAACTTTCACTAGCTTCTCCCTTTTTCGCAATGCATTTCTTGGTAAATATTTTGTTACCATCACGACAGTGGGTGTTTCTAAAACCCATTCGTATATTTTGCCCCATCTCTTCTTTCTTAGTGTATTTGCCTCCTCCTCCAGGAAACCCCTTTTCTGCTGCCACCTGGAAGTACCCTCCTTTTTGCTCCCCTCATATCTTTGGCATTCTAAGTGCAATTGTGTCTACCACACCATACTCAATTGTGGTTTACTATCATTCAACCAAGATCTCTTGAGAAGAAGAAAGGCCATTTCTGCACCCAGTACTGGCCACAGAAGTAGTGGGTTCTTATTAAATTGAAATTCATGAATGGAGGTTTGGCAGTTAAGTTTTTTCCTGTTATATTAAAACTGAGAAGCAATCCTAAAGAAAAATGACTTGGACAGAAACACACATGTTAATCACATTTAGGTGGTTCCTGCCCACTTAGTTAAAACAACCAGCATCTTTAAGTTGGATCATGTCAATGTACCTTTCTCAGCAGTGACTTCCTCTCAGCTTCCCACACAGGGACATTACAGCCACGGATTTGCTCTTACTTTGAAGAAGCACAGGTACCTCAGTACCTAGATCCTCTTTTGAGTTTGCACAACCTTGGAGATGCAGAGTAGTTTAAGTTGTAGTCAGAAAAGCCCTGATTCCTCCCAGCTTAGATTAAGTGGTACCCTAAATCCTAAATACCTTCTAATGCCCTTTAGTTTGGGCCTGGCCAGATACTTCTTTCCTGAGTCCATTACCAGAATTCTTTGGAATGTGGCCTGCAGAGACTACAGACAAATGGCACTCATTTTTCAACAAACGAAGTAGGTTAGAAAATAATTTTCCAGCTATAATACAATGAGCCACCAATCATGAAATATTTATTTATAATAGCAATGCACTCTGTATCTTTGTTACAATAACACAATTAGCTAAATGTTACTATCACCATTTTGCTGATGAAGTCACTGAAATTCAGAGAGTGTATGTAACTTGTCCAAAGTCATACAGCTGGTTAAGCTAAGAGCCAGAATTCAAATGATTTAGTTCTAACACTAAAGCATGTGCTCTTAATCTGTATACTATGTTAGGATGGGATTAGTTCCATATGGCAATTTTTAGCAAGAACCTGATATTGGGACATGACATAGCAACAAGAGAAGAGAAACAGAGATACCCAGAAATACCCAGGTCATTCTATAAGTAACTACTATATTGCAGAATAAATAGTGAATGCTAGACAGGCACAGCTAAAATTTCTAGCACTCCAACTCCAAACCAAATTTTGTTAACTATTTGGGAGAGGACCTGACATAGCCTCTGCTATTATCTAAACAGACAGAATCCACATGATTCTTGGAGGAGGAAAAAATTAAATAAACTCAGATTACTTTCTTTTAATCTTCTAGACTCCATCTGTACAAGTGGAAAATTCATCTGATTCAGTTAAAACTAACATATTTAAAGTACCAATTATATAGTCCAATTAAGGTATTATCTAAATATAACATATTTAGATAACATATTTAGATAATATATAACATATTTAGATAATAATTTATTATATTATAAATATGTAGATATTTATAAATACTATAAATATGTAGATATTTATATTATAAATATGTAGATATTTATGATATAAATATGTAGATATTTATGATATAAATATGTAGATATTTATATTATAAATATGTAGATATTTATAATATAAATATGTAGATATTTATAATATAAATATGTAGATATTTATATTATAAATATGTAGATATTTATAATATAAATATGTAGATATTTGTATTATAAATATGTAGATATTTGTATTATAAATATGTAGATATTTATAAATATTATAAATATGTAGATATTTATAAATATTATAAATATGTAGATATTTATAAATATTATAAATATGTAGATATTTATAAATATTATAAATATGTAGATATTTATAAATATTATAAATATGTAGATATTAATAAATAAATATTTAGATAATATTTTATTTCCTCTAAAGAAACAGCCATATATTCCTGGTCCAAGATTATATTCTAAACACAGGCTTAAAGTAGACCATTATCACTACAGAAAGGAAGAAAGGTGCTAAATAACACTTAAAATTCTCACATGTACATTAGTAGACCCTTTACAAGGAAAAGATTGTTAAAGTTTAATGTGCAACTAATTTAGCTTGGTGAAATCTTTCTGATATATATTATAAAATCAACCTATGGCTAGCTAACAATGTAATTCTCAGAATATGGAATATCAACATAAGACTTTGTTCATATTTCTGAATTAAGCACTTTAGTGGATATTGGTTTAGATGGGCTGATTGCTTGATTTTACATCTTATTTGGTGAATTTGGAATGGAAGATTAAGAAATAAAGGTAGAGAGGTATGATTGGAGTAAAAGTTATATTTAGACTGTGAATAGAGAGAAGATTAAGTTTGTGGTCTTTGCTTTTTGTTTTCTGGCGTTTTGGCGTGATTTTTTTATTTCTATATTTTACTTTTCTTATACATAAGCATGAGATGATGAGGTCCTAAACTTCTAATGCACAGGCAATAGAGGTGACGAGTTGTGAGAGATTCTAGAGCTATACTGGAGATAAATCAGTTGGACTTGGCACCCAAGTTGATATATTACAGGCGAGGAAGAAAAAGCACTTTGCAAATGACTGCATTTTCTCTTATGAATAATTAAGTGCATGGTACCTCATGAACTGAACTAAGTAGTGCAGGAGGATGGACAATTTTTATAGGAGTAGTGGCAGGAATAGGGAGTATAGAGGGAGAAAGAAGTGGTCCTGTGACAAACGCAAGAACCCCAACATGGAAAAACAGGTAAAGTGAACAGGAGATAAAACAATCCAGGTAAGACATAGTACATCCAAAATGAGTCAATGCTCCCAAGCTTCTTTTTAGCTTTCCTAACATTTCTCTCAATACCTAGAAAATTCATTATGAATTACTTCATGCATGGTAGCATATCGTCATTGACAAACACCTAAAAGTCCCTGTTTCCACTGTCAAGATAAATGAGTATAATAAGACACAAGTCTTGAAAAGAGGAAAAGCAATAATAACCAAAAATTGTATGATGGAATGAATAAAAGAAGCCTGGCAATACTGGTAGAAATGCTGGTATTGAAGGAATTTCAGTTCCATTCACTTGTGGGAATTTGATTTGTTCAATGTAAACAAAATGGTTTCTTAAAGAATTTCCCAGAATTCCAAATGGTTAGAAAGAAGTAACTACTCCTCTGATTTTATAAATAAACTCCTGCAAAATTGATAAAAGTTAATCTTTTTTTCCCATTTTTTTAACTTAAAAAGAATTTGAAAAGAACTTAAAATTTCAAGGTTTAACACCATGAAACTATGACTAAGGATGAGCCTTTTCGGAAAAGAAGGAAGTCTGAAAAATATATAAACAGAACCAAGGAAATTCTGTGCAGATACAATCCAAAGTGATTAAAATTATTTTATATCTTCAGGATGAGAAACTGAACAAGCACAATCTCTTAGGAATTCTTTAGACTAGTCAATGTCCAATTCTAGCCAGTGACTCCTTACACACTTTAGACTATTGTTAAAACATCTGAAAAATTATTTCTGCTGTGGAAGTACAAAGAGAAGATTCAGCTGCTTATGATCCTCTTAATAGTTTCAGTGATTCAATGAATTTGGACAGTTTCTTATAAGAAATTCATGTGCATATAGCAAAACAGAGAGACACCAATTAATCCTTTTTGATAGACAGATGACATTGAATTATGCAGTAAGGTCCCAAGGTCTAACAAACAAATGAGTTCAAGGTCATAAAAGGAAGAAAAATCTTAATAGCAAATACCAAATACCAATACACTAGGAGAAAAATCTTAATACCAAATATAGAATCTTAATACCAATCTTAATACCAAATACCGATCTTAATACCAAATACCAAAATACAGCCTCAAACAGGTGAATCACTCATTTGTCATAGCCTCAAAGCCAAAGATGACTGAAGACCAACAGAACTTTTTGCCCCGGTTTTATCCTGAGAAAGTTTCTAAGGCAGTTGTGTCTCTGCATCACCATTTGAAACCAGTCAGAGAATGGGATTATTGGCTGTCGTTGCTATTGAGGCTTTTAGAAACCTCTAGTCATTTTCAGCTCTCAACTCATTACATTAAGGAAGGTGGCATCACTGCATTCTCTAGCAATATTTAGAGATGTTTATGAAGCAGCCAGGAGGCAGAGGAAATAGTACTGGGCTTAGATTCTGGTTTACGTTCAATACCGAAGTTTACTGTCTTTTAGGTATGTAAATATAAGCCCTAGTTCCCTAATCTGTAAATACAAATAATGATACATACTTTAACTGTATCTTACAAGAATTTAGTAAAATAAATGTTGTAATGTGTCCTAGACAAACTAGGCACTTACTAAGTGGTTTAAAAGAATTTAAAAAATCCATTGAACAGGCCAAGTGCATGGCCTGCGCCTGTAATCCGAGTACTTTGCGGGGTCGAGGTGAGAGGATTGCTTGAATCCAGGGGTTCCAGACCAGCCTGGGCAACATTGTGAGACCCCATATCTACAAAAAATATAAAAAATTAGCTGGGAATGGTCATGCATGCCTCTAATCCCGGCTACTCAGAAGGCTGAAGTGAGAGAATCACTTGAACCTGGGAAGTAAAGGCTTTGGTGAGCTGTGATCGCACCTTTGCACTCACTCAGGTGACTGAGTTTGTCTGAAAAAAAAAAAAAAAAAAAAAAATTGAACAGATATTTGTTAATGACATATTATGGATCAGGCTGTCCAGAATCTTGTGAATAAATGAAATAATTTTAAGGAAAATTGACTGTCATGGCCAGTTAGTTTCACTCTTTCTCTTTATTGTCAATACCCACAAACACCAACCAGTCTCCACCAAAAAAGAGAAACAAAGCAATAGAATGAGCAATTTTTGTGGTGGGGGATGATTGCAAGGGACAGTCTTTCTTTATATGTAAATAAACCCACAGGGCCATGTATCTGTTGAAAATATCCAAGAAGTCCTAGTCACAATGCTCAGCTGATCCCTCAAGACTTGCCCTGAAGAGGAACCATTAACCTTGGCATAGTGGAACATGTAAATTTTCAAACTTTCTCTCTGGCTCTACTTGTCTCTTTGCCTCAAAAACTAATTTCGAGAAGGCAAGGTAGAGGCAGGGGAAGGAATAATTTAGCACTTGTTTTTATAAGTATGGCAAAATGGAATGGGCATTTGAAGTTCCCAGTCTTTCTAACTTTGATTGAGGCTGAGAAAAGTTACTCCTGGTGATAACAGTGTATTCCACAAAGTTGGGGCTGTAAATGTGAGAACGTTCTGTCAAACAGCTATTTCCAAAGCCAAGTGCATAGATTACCTAATAAACCGGCTCTGGTTGTTGGTTAATTAATCACAAATTAAAAACTTGAATGTTATTTATAAAATATTTTGTATACATTGGGAATAAAACAAACCCATGAAATCCGTTATACATAATGCTGTGTATTCTACAGAACAGAACCCAGATACCATGGTCTGGGTCTCTTCTGTCTTATTCCAGACTGAGTATATTCTCACTAAATACTCACTAAAAAATCAAATATCTTTTTAAATGAATAAACTACATTTAATATTGCAAATTCACAATTAATAGATGGTTTTTACTTTGCATTTTAACCCCACTATGTAAGTATTAGACTCCCAATTTTACAGATAAGTAAATGGAGCACAGAGAGATTTCTACCTTACAGATTTATGAGTTTTACACCTCAGCTCTAGTCTATACTTGCATGGTTGATAACATGTAGACAGGATGGAAACCTGGAAAGAAAAAAATTACGCAAGAGAAAATGTGCAAGGAGAAAGAGACAAAGATGAGACAGAAATGCCAAAAATGAATCAAGCAATAATAATTCAAAGATTCCTTTGTTTCAGACATTGCATAAAATCTCAGTTAATACATTTAAAACATTCGTTTTTACCTCGATAGCTTCACATTGACCAAGTGTTAATTCATGGAAGTAAATGGGACTGCATGAATTTTTAAAAATTATCATTGTCAGAAAATTAACCATACAATAAGTTAGATTTCAGTGTCTCAAAGTAAAACATACCTTTGCTTCTTTTAATGTTTGTTTTTATACATTTCTGCCACAAAATTTAATAAAATAAATACCAAATTGATTTCCTCACCTAGTTCTGACAGCAGTCCCATGGAGAAACAAACATAATTCAGTAATTTGCAGAATGGAACACCACCAGTAAAAGAATCCCAGAAAATTCCCAACTGGCTAGACTAAGACCTTATGAGAGGCCACACACTCAAGTGAGTGGTAACAGTATGCAGATAGAATTGTCTCACCTCAAGTCTCATGCTTTTATGTAACTGTCACCTTGCATTTCTAAAGAGGTAGGTAAGCCAGTTTTAAAAGTCCTCATAATTATGGTCTCACCTTGCCCAAAAATATCAAAATTGGGCTTGTTGAGCATGTGCTTATTGGCCAGGAGGCAGCTAGAAGTTGCTTTTATATTTCCCAGCAAATCAATTGGTCATCACTCTATTGGAAATGCTCACTCCTTTCTCAAAGAGGAAATGCATCCTGGTGATCTGGTGTTTTCTGACAGGGAAAGGGCCAGAGTCAACAGTAAGGAACAAATACAACTGCCAGGATAAGCTGCCAGAAAACCATGTACCTCTGCCAAACAAACAAAGATCTATTTTGCTTGACATGTGGGTTTGGATTCACAATTGCCAAACAAATAGGAGCAGAAAGATTAGTGGGCTTCACTGGATGGAAAAACCCACCGAAGCCACTACACTTAGATGATCAAGCACTTAATGTATATTTATAAACTAATATCAACTTTGATTAGCATAAATAAGAGAAAATGTAACAAATATGTTTGTAAATTTTATGGCTCAATGCTTGATATTCTCAAATATATTATGGTTTGCCTAGAATTACAGACTCAGGGCTGTAGTAGGAACCTTAAAACTTGTAACATTGAACCCTATCATTTTACAGAAGGAAAATCCACATCCTTGAGAAGTAAAACAGCCAAAGATCACAGAAGCATCAGAACCATGTCTTGAGCCCAAATATTCTCTGTTGCTAAAGTTATATAACTAGCTATTGACAGAACTGGAAGTGGGTCTTAAGCTGTCTTTTTTCTTCTCTACCTAGCTTAGTATTTGAGTGTTGCTATCTCAAGTAGGCAAAGGGAGATAAAATCATCAAAAGCAAAATAAGCAAGCTGATACACAGACAATATCATAAAATAGATATTTTAGGGAAAAACCAAAAATCATCAAATGTGCAAAAAATCTGTTGAACCTCAAAGATCAAACCCATTTTATTTTCTGATTTCTCTTTGGGTCTCTTCTTTAGAAACTCTTAAAACCAATTAGTGTGACTATCCATTACTTTATTTTGTGAAAGTCATGAAGTTAATGCTTATAATAATCTAAAATTGAAAATTACATTAGCATTTTCCCCAAGAAACTGGTTTGAAGCTAATTCAGCTAACTTTCTAAAAAGACACCTCCTCTAATTCTTAACATTAGACCATTCATAAAAATAACAATTTTGATATATAGTTCAAAGAAAATGTTAACAGTAACCTCACTGAATTACAGCAGTTTTACTGAAAATTGTATGCTAGTTTCCAGGCAAGTACAATTTTTCTACCTTACAGATTTATGAGTTTTACACCTCAGCTCTAGTCTATACTTGCATGGTTGATAACATGTAGACAGGATGGAAACCTGGAAAGAAAAAAATTACGCAAGAGAAAATGTGCAAGGAGAAAGAGACAAAGATGAGACAGAAATGCCAAAAATGAATCAAGCAATAATAATTCAAAGATTCCTTTGTTTCAGACATTGCATAAAATCTCAGTTAATACATTTAAAACATTCTTTTTTACCTCAATAGCTTCACATTGACCAAGTTTTAATTCATGGAAGTAAATGGGACTGCATGAATTTTTTAAAATTATCATTGTCAGAAAATTAACCATACAATAAGTTAGATTTCAGTGTCTCAAAGTAAAACATACCTCTGCTTCTTTTAATGTTTGTTTTTATACATTTCTGCCATAAAATTTAATAAAATAAATACCAAATTGATTTCCTCACCTAGTTCTGACAGCAGTCCCATGGAGAAACAAACATAATTCAGTAATTTGCAGAATGGAACACCACCAGTAAAAGAATCCCAGAAAATTCCCAACTGGTTAGACTAAGTCCAAAACAAAGCTCTTCACCACAAATTTACCATTTTTTCAGACAAATTCTTATGAGTGACTAAATTTGCAAAGTGGCAAACTCACAGTAGGCCTTTCTGTACAAATAAATAAGATAAAAAATGCTGAAAAATTCGAACGCTGCACCTACCTTGACTGCGTCCCAGTGGTTACTCATAAAATGGATCCAGTACTCTTGACAAGTTCACTGAAAGTGTTGTCTTCAGTAGCTAAACAGAGCACTTGCTTTTCATGTGTTGATTGGCCTCAAGCAATTGGGAAAACAGCTAAAAGCTGTGAAAGGCAAATTAGAGAGGTTTTAAATGATACAGGTGAGCAAAGTCCTGAAACACGTTTTTCCAATTACCACAAATTTACCAGAAAACATACTTTTCCACAGCTGTGGGCAGAATATAATTCCTGTGTGATGGTCCTTGATAGAAAGATTACTGTGGTCAACAAGTTTGGGAGATACTGATTATCCTCTGTTGCTTTGTTGATTCTCAACATGCATTTACTTGCACTTTTTAGATGAGAGTAGTCTCTTTTTTTGCCCCAGAACTCTTTTGCTCCTGGATCCACGCAGCCCTTTCACTGGGGAAAGTACTCTTTCTCCTGAGATAAGAATGAAAGCTACCTTCTTCTTACATGGCCCTGCCTCCTTGGCCAGAGTGATTGGTTGGGGGATGGAAACCTTCTCCAAGCTAGTTCAATCAAAGAAGCTACTAACTCAGCCACAATTATTGGTCTGGGGATAGGTGTGTGATCTGATGTTTGCAAAGCAGAGCCTTTCCTTAAGAAGTTTTCGTTAGTGTTGGGGTAAAAAGACAGCCCAGTCTGTTTGCTCTTAAGAATACGTGATGTGAGCTAGGAGCTCATATCTCTCTTGAGAGAAGTCAGTCTGAGAATGTGAGGCAAAACGCCGGGCGCGGTGGCTCACGCCTGTAATCCCAGCACTTTGGGAGGCCGAGGTGAGCAGATCACGAGGTCAGGAGTCGAGACCATCCTGGCTAGCACAGTGAAACCCCATCTCTACTAAAAATACAAAAATTAGCCAGGCGTGGTGGCAGCGCCTGTAGTCCCAGCTACTCGGAGAGGCTGAGGCAGGAGAATGGCCTGAACCCGGGAGGCAGAGCTTGCAGTGAGCCGAGATTGCGCCACTGCACTCCGGGCTGGGTGACTGAGACTCCGTCTCAAAAAAACAAAACGAAACAAACAAACAAAAATGTGAGGCAAATTGTAAAAGAACAAGAGGTGAAAGCCAGAAACTTGGAAGACGCAGGTATTCAATTATCTGCTCCAGCTGTCCCTCAGGCCAGTACAACATCAGCTGTTAGTTTGGGGTTCTGTTTCTTCAAACCAAAGATCCCTGACTACCATGCTACACAAACACTGGAGCTGGAAGCTAGACTCTTACAGAAAAACTCACTATGCCCAGCTTATGCTATTGTTTGCTTTATTTTATCCAACTACTTTTCCAGAAATACAGTGCAGGTGTAGAACAAGAAATAAACATCATGAAATGTAGTAGGAATTGCTACCATTTACTGGGAGTTATCTATTAATCATGCATTTCTGAAATGCTTTACGTAAAGCAGTTGTTTTCAAACCGTGATAAGCAGAGTCCCACATGTTCCATGGGGTGATGGGGTTGGGTGAAGTACAGGCGCCAGAATGAAAATAGAGAAGACAAAAATCTGGTGGCTTCCTGCTCCTAAACCCATCTTTGAGTAAAGCATCCCCCTTTCACCCAGTTCAATAATGGATTTCCACATATAATTACTTCTGAAGAAAGGTTATGCTGCCTCTCTAGATAGATAGATAGATGCCATGAGACATATTATTATCCCTATTTTACAGTTGAAGGAAAAAGGTTTAAAATTTAATTTTTTTAAATTAAAAAAATTAAAGAACATGCTCAAGATTATCCAGATTAGGCAGCCAGTAAAAGGCAGAGGTAGAGTTAGAACTTTGCTTTGCCTGTTTCCAAAACGTCTGACTCTTAGCTGCCATGTGATACTGTTCCCAATATACCCTTGTGGCTCCGACCAGGACAGGCACTCATTGCTTGCTTTATTTTTTTATTTTTATGTATTTATTTTTTTGAGACGGAGTCTCCCTCTGTCGCCCGGGCTGCAGTGCAGTGGCGCAATCTCGGCTCACTACAAGCTCCGCCTCCCAGATTCACGCCATTCTCCTGCCTCAGCCACCCGAGTAGCTGGGACTATAGGTGCCCGCCACCACGCCCGGCTAATTTTTTTGTATTTTTAGTAGAGACGGGGTTTCACCGTGTTAGACAGGATGGTCTCGATCTCCTGACCTCGTGATCCACCCGCCTCGGCCTCCCAAAGTGCTGGGATTACAGGTGTGAGCCACTGCGCCCGGCCTCATTGCTTGCTTTATTGATACTCATATTAGTCAGCTTGTCCTGTTAAAATTTAAATAGCCAAAGATGAAGCAGAAACCTGTAGTCTGACAAAGCCAGAGTTATTGACTGGATGTAGCAAGGAAACACACACCAGAGCAATGATGGAATATCAGGCAAGTGTGAAAGAGAAGTGTCTTATGTAAGGTTTGAATTCCTGCTGAAGAATTCTGAGGAGGGTGGAAATAAAGTGGCAGTCAGATCTGGATTAGTTTCTGCTTCTGAGGTGGGAATCGGAGGAGCAGGGATTAACTAGAGCTGGGGCTGTCATGAGGGGAGTGCAGTCCAGCAATTGGGTATTCCCACTAATAGGTGGGACAAGTAGAGCAGAGCTGGGGCATCATTGGTAACAGCACCATCCACTCGGTGAGGAGGTCATGATGGCATTCTACAGCAGCTCTGTGATCTTGGTAGTGTTTCCTGTAAACTTGACAGTTGGCATTATCCATGTCTGTCATACGAATCTGAATAAAGGTTTTGCTATTTTTCTGCCTCAGCTGATTTTCACTCTAATCGTAGGGATGTTTTTACTCTTTCAGTTCTCAAACACGCTGCTGTCCCAGCAGGAGTTTTATTAAACTCAACAATTTTCAACGCAAACATCCATTCATGTGTACCTAATATATCTCATATATATTAGGCACACTCTAGGCAGTGGGAAATCAACTATCTAATAAAACACTGTCTTCCGTATGGCCAGGGCCATTAATAGGCCTTGGAAAAATAAAAAATAATGTTGGACCAGGACTAGCTGGAGGACTTCTGGACTGAGTAGTAAAATCAATGCCTTCTGATATTATATTATGAATTTTTAATACCATCTCTTTAATAGGAAAAAGCTATTTTCTGAGGAAAAGTAATCATAGGAAGGTATAACCCCTTTCTTTGCCCAGGTTCCTGGAAGTTAGAGAGATTATGCAATAGAGAATAAAATGAAAAGAAATATCAGGGGGTCCCACTGAAGGTCACAGCGGTTTCCTCTAACCATCTTCTTCCTTAGACCCCCTATGCTCCATAAGAAGAAAAAATTCAGGGCCTACAATGGAGGCATAACTCAATCATTTAACATTATAGGTTGAGTACTTTCAATGCACTAGGCTTGATATTAGTCAACACAGCTAAAATATGATTTGGATATCATCTCTGTCTTGAAGTTGTTCATAATATAGAGATATTAGCAGTTGTGGTCACAAAATGTGACACCACAAAGAGAAAATTCTAAATGTTATGGCATCATCAGCCATAGGTAAGCAGTAGAAACAGAGACTGCATCACACTGTCCAGATTGAAACATCAGAAAGGAGGTTTGTATTAAAAATCAAGTAGTTTTCTACCTATCAGAAAGCCTGCAGTACTGCTCAAGTTTTAATTGAAATTTCTGTTTTCAGCATCTCTCTCCCTATAGCAGGAATTCTTCCTGAAGGAAGTATGAAATCAAAGTTTAGATTTAAAAAAAAAAAAAACAGGAAATTCCCAAGGAAGAGATATAGTACTCCAAATTGGTTTTACATTTCTTCTGATAGAGAAAAATTATTCACAAGATCAATGATTTGTTCAGGTTTGACATTCATCAGCTATGTGAAAAGCAAAATATGTGTTTACTATATACCATATAAATACCAGAATTATGACTGATAGCAGTATTCTGATATATATGTTGTTAGATTCAAAACCAACATATATTGAAAAACTCCTCAAGAATATATGTCATTTAAAATGACATTAAATAGTACTTCAATTCGGTCTCTAATTTCTGTTTGGAATGTGGAAGAGAAGTGAAGATGAAGACCAAAATTACGTAAGCTTGAGCCATTAGAGAAATTAAATATAACACACGTAAACATGGAGAGTTTCTTTCAAATATCCTGATGTCAAAGCCACAAATTATGAAATTGTATTTGGTTTTCATACTAATACCAAAACATCAAGATGGTATCCACAATTCACTAAATGTCTTTTGAGCAGCCACAGTTTGTACTTTGCCAACCCACATATTCAGGCAAGTACATAAACGTGTCCCCATCACAGATGTAATTTGTGGTCAAAAGACAGAGCATTGTGGAGACCCTGCAGTGATCCTCAGACAAAAAAGGCTTCAGGACAGATCATTTACACGGGTCAAACGTTGAAGTTTAAAGGTTTTACTGCGTGATTGAGGTTTATTATTGGGCATCTTATCAGAATAAAATAATGTGTGGTCTGTGGCATATTTTTAAAAATATGTAGAAAAGTAGAAGGTAAAAAAAATTACAAGAATACAAAGAGCTCTTTGAAACAGTTTATGTGTCAGCTGTTTTCCATATGACATTTATTATTTTCCTTCTGTGCCCTTGCCTTGACACATTAAGTGCAGAGCGCAGCGTCCTTCTGCATTTCTAAAACTGATCCCTTGCTAAAGTTATCTGCAAAAACACGGCAGAGAGGTCAAAAGTGCATGGCCTTTGCAGCTGGACAAATCTGAATTCTAATCGCGTCTCTGCCATCTAGTGCCTATTGGACTTGAGCAAGTCATTTTACCTGACTCAGTTACAAAATATATAAAACTGGGGTAAAAAGACCTACCATGGTAGGTTGTTGTAGTCATGTCATAATCGACATAATGAGCCAACGTAGTCTTGTAGCTGGCTGCAGGGCAGTAAGTAGCATCTCTCACAGTAATGATAAGTTTACCATTGTTATTGATAGTGTCCTTAGGAGCTCTGCTACTTGAGGGCTGTTTAAATTGCCCTTGTTATCTGCCCTCACTTTTTGACCCTCACTTTCCTGCTCATTTCTAAGAATTACTTTATCTGTATCCGATAAAGCTTTCCCTCTTATGTTTCCAGGCAGCAGGGCAATGTTGAAGACAAGCAAGCAGACAGACACTATTATCTTCCACCTTATAGGGAACATGAATGTGCTTTTAATGACCAGAGATTCAGGAGAAATGCACTAAATCTCACTGAATATAAAAGGACCATGCCAAAGAATGAGCTGTTTATGGTGACTTTTAATATGATAGATAATAATAATTTATTTGGTGGTTTCAAATTTAGAGAATAAACTTCCAAAAATTAACAAAAACTATTATATTTGTAAGTCATTGACTAAATTTTTTAGGTCTTCACTCATTCTAGCAGCATATTCATTGAAGATAGTGCCAGCCAGGCATGGTGGCTCATGCCTGTAATCCAAGCACTTTGGGAGGCTGAGGCAGGAGGATCACATGGGCCCAGGAGTTTGAGGCTGCAGTCAGCTATGACTGAACCACTGCACTCCAGCCTGAGCAATAGAACAAGACCCTGTCTCTTAAAAAATAATAATTAATTTATTTAAAAGAAGATAGTGCCTAATAGTTGTGGACATTGGGAAGAAAGAGTATGACTTTTTGGTCCTACTTTACAACAGTTTCTCAAAAATTCTCAAGTCAGCAGGACACGGACCCATAAACTTACTTGACTACAGGAGTAGCCCTTCTAAGTGTCACCCAAGATGTAAAATAAGTCCACAGCATATTATAATACATCATTTCAATTTTTAACTCACAGTATAATATCTCAGGGCAATTGTGCTTTAGATAAAAATTGAATGAGATTAAAATTATCAGAAATACATTACTTAAGTCATTCTGTATAAATGTATAAATGTCTTAAAACCATTGGGATGTGAAGTTATGCAAGATCTACCTCGCATACCTATGTCGTCATTATCTCAGGAAAAATTATTAGTATTTTTACTGTATCTCTTTATCTTACTTTTTAAAGCTTACTTTTTAATGCATGTATATATGTTTCTTGACATTTTGCCTTCTGGTAGGAATTTGGGACTGCTGGATCATAGGGACAGCATACACATTTGTGATCATATTATTTTAAATGATTAATTTAATCATGTTGTATAAACAGTTCACATGGTCTCACACAGAAAATCTTTGATCAAAAGCCTTTGTTTTTCTTAAGTCATGTAAGAATAAGAGACTCTGTTTTGTAAAAGGACCCATTTGTTTTCCGGGGCTATGCAATCTTGCCTTAGCCGAAGCAGACTAAATGAGCAATAGTGACGTGTATCAATGAAATAATATGCACACTTTTGGTTTACCCTTGCAGGTGCACCCACCCTATCGCCAAGTCTTCTCGGCTTACTGTTGCCTGCCTTTGGCATCTTTGTCTACTTGGAATTCTGAATGTGTTGTGACAGCTGCTGTTCCCATCCCAGTTCAGAAGACACCCTTCAACCCTGGGATGACCACAATTCCTTCCAATTTCTGCGGCTCCATCCTAAGCCAAATAAATTATACTTTAACAAACTATTCAACTGATTTACAACACACATGATGACTGAGGCATTCAGGAACCCCTTCATCCAAAAGAATAAACTTTTAAATGGATATAAATGATTTTTAACTCGTTCCAATATGCCTTATAAACCACTTAACCTGATTCTGTGACAGTTGCATGATTTAACCCAATGGGACAAGTTACAGTGTTCAATTCAATACTATAGGCTGTAGAGTGAAAGTCAAATCACCATATACAGGTGCTTTAAATTTAATAACAAGTTGTGAAATATAATAGAGATTGAAATGTTGATTGTATGTGGTAAATGTAAGAGTAATACAGTCTCTTGTACTTTCCTCACTGTTTTGGGTACTGCATATTATTGAATGGCCCCTATCATTCATGACATCTTGAGTTTTCTTGAAAAGACAATAGAGTGTAACAAATATTTTGTCAGAAATCCCAGTATCAAATCATGAATTGAAAGATTTTGACTATTGAAAACCAAATTCTAGAACTTACTATCAGTATTTTTATTTTCAAAGTAAATAATTTTCTAAATATTTCATTTTCAGAATCAGTTTTTTAATAGTAAAGTTAACATACCATATAAAGATTTTTTTTTACTTTTATATTCTACTCTGAAGTTATTTTATGCTTTTCTTATCAATTTCAAATCTCAAAAATCACAGCTCTTATATAGAGTATCATAATATTGCTATATTTGTTCATATGTAGAGTGACAAATTTTGAAAAGTAGAGTGCTTCCTTTTTTATTGAGATGTGACAGTCTTTACATGGTTAGGAATAAGTGACAGTTAAGTGAATATCACAATTACTAGTATCTTGGTTTTTCTGCTTCATTCCTAAGTATTACGTTTCTTTATTGCAGATGTCAGATCAAAAAGTCACCTGTAGGTTGAAAAAGCTACCGTATTCCATTTTGTAAAAATAATAATAATAATAATAGTAATAATAATTAGTTTTAAGCTCATTTCCCACTTCAATGCAATACTGAAAACTGGCTAAAAATACCAAATCAATATATTGCTAATGGTACTTTGAAAAGTATGCAAAACTGGAAGGCCAGGAGGAGGCAAATAATATGTCTTTCCAATGGTGTCTCCCAAGTGTTGGTGCTTTGGGTTTTTATAAGTTGTGAAAAGGAAGATGCACATTTCTTCATTCTCCATGGTGTGCATGGAAATGTGTTTGAGTGTGGATGTAAAAGAAATCGAGTAATAAAGAATTAGCTGGCTCGTGAAATAGTGCAATGTTGGATGCTTCAAGAGGTATAATCCTATTTTACTAGCACAAACTTGCTAGCTAATTAGAGTTTATCTTTTTAGAAAGGACACCATATAGGTTCGTAAAAAATATTTACAGGAAGCAAAATAGATCTATTACTACTTTACCGACTTTACCCCCTTTCTTTAATTTGTATAATTTTTGTACTATATATCGATGTGTAAATGTTTAGAGCCTTCCTTATGAAAATATCAATAAATATTTCATTAGTTTACATTTAACTCTTTGTTATAAAATGAAACTTTTAAAAATAAGTGAAATGGATGATTTCCCAGTGGAAGTATGTCAACAATCTTAAGATCATTGCCAGATTTCATAAAATATTTAAGTATTTGAAAAAGAAACAAAATGTCTTCATACTTTAGGGAAACGAATACTCTGTATACCTTCTGTACAAATGTTTGTGTTTTCATTGTTACACTTTGAGGTTTTACTTTTGCAATGTGACCCATGTTGGGCATTTTTATATAATCAACAACTAAATCTTTTGCCAAATGCATGCTTGCCTTTTATTTTCTAATATATGATAATAACGAGCAAAACTGGTTAGATTTTGCATGAAATGGTTCTGAAAGGTAAGAGGAAAACAGACTTTGGAGGTTGTTTAGTTTTGAATTTCTGACAGAGATAAAGTAGTTTAAAATCTCTCGTACACTGATAACTCAAGCTTTTCATTTTCTCATACAGTTGTACAGATTTAACTGGGACCACCAGTTTTAAACTGTTGTCAAGCTAACTAATAATCATCTGCTTTAAGACGCAAGATTCTGAATTAAACTTTATATAGGTATAGATACATCTGTTGTTTCTTTGTATTTCAGGAAAGGTGATAGTAGTTTTATTTGATACTGATAAATATTGAATTGATTTTTTAGTTATTTTTTATCATTTTTTCAATGGAGTAGTATAGGACTGTGCTTTGTCCTTTTTATGAATGAAAAAAATTAGTATAAAGTAATAAATGTCTTATGTTACCCAAGAAAGAACAACTGTCCTTTCAATTTACCTCAAGTTTAAATTTATTTTTAGAAGGTTTTCATTACAAGTTCGATAGCAGAGAATAAATATTCTGGTTAAGCAACAGTTCAGTATTTGAAGTACTACAAAAAGTACACACATAGAAACACACACAGAGTCATTATTACATTGAAATAAGATCACCTGGTAAATAACTTCAACCCATGAAGATATCAGTGAATATCATTCAATGTAAAGTGAAACACTAAAGCAAACTGCTAGATGCTAAGAAAATGAGACTTTTTAACCCTGAATGAGCTGAGCCTGGAATAGAGGTATCTGCATAATGGCATGAATCTATAGGAGAAGTCTGCTACAGGTAAAGCTTCTGAGTCCTGAGACAGGCTGAGCCCAGAAAACTGCATCCCACGGCTGCCTGTATTCTGCCTTCCCATTTTCTCCTGTGTTCTGATCGTGGTTTTACATTGGAATTCTCATCTCCCTTCCTGTTTCATGAAGCTTGATTCACACTGGATTCTGGTTTTCCTTTTTGGACGTTGTCTCTGTTTCTAGACCTTAAGTATTAGATTACTTCCCTTCTAATATTTTGTATTTGGTATTTGACCTTCAACTGACCTCAGCTCAGATTCTCCAGGCTTTGGAAGATCAAAGCTTCTCTCTGTGAGAATGCTTTCCATGTTAATGATTCTCAAACCTGGTTGCCCATCAGGATCACCTGGAGAATTAGAAAAAATTAAAATGAATTCCCTGGACCCCCGTCCAGATTTACCAAATCAGAATCTGGGGAGTGAGCTATATTTTGGAGGGAATGTCCAGTACTACCTGATAGGGAGTTGAGTATGAGGTTTTCGTGATCACTGTAGGCTAGATTAACTGATAGTGTCAACTGAAAGAAGAATATATTTCAATAGCATGTCTACATAACTTAGTATCTCTTAAGAAAAAAAAAAGAATCCATAAGCTTTGCTTGCTTAAAATGTTGATTTGTTTATAATTATTCTTATCTCTTGTTCTACATCTTAATATCAAAATACAATACACTTTTTGTCTGGCAGAAATATCTCCTACCTTGTTTGTATCCAGACTGCAGACAAAAATGCACCTCATAAGATTTCTTCTCTAAAGAAATGTTGACTTTTTCTTTTTTCCTTCATGATACTTGGAAAATGAATTAAATTTTAATACTTAATTTCCTGAGTCTATCATCTTCTGGAGGTTGCTAATAAAAAAAATGATGAAAGCCTCCCCCAAACTTCAATATTTGTTTCTTCAGAACAGACACATGATGACTTTGAATGAATTGACCTGTAAACTAGTTTATAGATTTCACCATTGCTCATCCTATTTTAAAACCGAGTTTCACTTTTCCGTTACTAGAAATAAGTCTGCTACCTGGGGTAATTATATCAGTTCCCACAATGCCATTACTAATTTTGCCCTAAAATTCAGTCAGGCTCATCTTGAAGCACAACCATGAAGTTAATCCTTTTTCATTCAGGATCATTTTCTTTGACACATGCTGCCTTGAAATCAAAGCCAAATATCTTAATCTTTTCTTGCATTTGTTTCCCAGAACTGCAGTAAAAATTACCACAAACCAAGGGGCTTACAACATATTTTCTCACAGTTCTTGGAGCTATAAGTCTACAATGAAGGTGTCAGCCTGCCTTCTGGAGACTCTGAGGGAGAATCTGTTCCACACCCCTCTCTCGTAGCTTTTCATGGTTGCAGGCAGTGCTTGGTATTCCTTGGCTTGCAGCTGCAACACTCTAATCTCTACCTCTTCGCATATGGCATATTCCCTGTGTGTCTTGGTGTCCACATTTCTCTCTTTTATCAGGACACCAGTTGCTGGATTATGGACCAGCTTAATATCCAGCATGACCTCAATTTAATTACATATGCAAACACTGTATTTCTTTTTTTTTTTTTTTTTGTGGCTGAAACATGTTAGAAATTTATTTCTTGTTCATATAACACTACAAAAAATAGTATTTGTGCTTCACAGTCAATACAACCTAGTAATAATTCAAGGATTACTGTCTGTGCACCTAGGTAAAAGAATAAATAGGTGTGGTGAATTAGCTAGTCATTGTTATAAACACCCTTATTTAAAGACACATGACTGACGTTGATCTATTTAGAGATCTGGGTTTAAATGTTCAATCTGCACCCCTTTTGATTGGTGATGATCTTGATCTGTATATATTTTTCATGTACTATAGCTGGATTTGCTGTCTACTATTTCTCAAGTTTCCTTAAGGTTAATCTAGGTTACCTATTCCTATTCTTTTTTTTTTTTTTTATACTTTAGGTTTTAGGGTACATGTGCACAATGTGCAGGTTTGTTACATATGTATCCATGTGCCATGTTGATTTCCTGCACCTATTAACTCGTCATTTAGCATTAGGTATATCTCCTAATGCTATCCCTCCCCCCTCCCCCCACCCCACAATAGTCCCCGGAGTGTGATGTTCCCCTTCCTGTGTCCATGAGTTCTCATTGTTTAATTCCCACCTATGAGTGAGAACATGCGGTGTTTGGTTTTTTGTCCTTGCGATAGTTTACTGAGAACCAGTTTCATCCATGTCCCTACAAAGGACATGAACTCATCATTTTTTATGGCTGCATAGTATTCCATGGTGTATATGTGCCACATTTTCTTAATCCTGTCTATTGTTGTTGGACATTTGGGTTGGTTCCAACCCTTTGCTATTGTGAATAGTGCCGCAAACACCCTATTTCTAAAAAAGGTCACATTCACAGGTACTGAGTGGACATATATTTTGTCTCAACCTAGTAGTTCTCATTTCCTCTTTTTAAAACCTGATATGCATCACTCACACTAATGTGGATATGACTGAAATGCTGCTCTAAGTATCTTTTCAGAAAGCATTTATGTTGATAATTACAACAATATGGATGAAACTCAAATGCATTATGCTAATTGAAAAGAAGCCAGATTCAAAATGCTGTGTGATGCCATTTATAGAACATTCTGGAACAGTCAGAATGCTAGTGGTTGCGAGGATTTGAGAGGAGGTGGAGGGTCTGACTGCACAGAAGCAGCATGAGGGAACTCTTAGAGGTAGCAGAACTGGTTGTGGTGACTCAAATCTATGCCTTTGTCAAAACTCACAAAATTGCCCATCAAAAGGGTGAGCTTTACAGTATGTAAGTTAAAACAACTTTTTAAAAAATGAAATTTTGAAAAGATCATGACCATTAGACAGATCTGTGATAATATTTTAATGCTACCTGTTATTACCTGTAAGATCTTGGACAAGAAATGTGACATTCTGAGGTGTAGTTTCCTCTTCTGTAAAATAGGGATAATACTTCTCCATTGTTCAGAATTCTTTTAGTTGCAAATGACAGACACTCAACTCCAATAGCTTTAAGAAAAAAAAAAGAGAGTCTATTGGCTCAAATAATGTAGTCTCTAAGATGGAAAAAATATAAGGGCTTCAGTAATGTTCTCAGGGTTTCTCTTCATCAGTGGATTCTGCATCTCCGGCAGGCTATCTTTTTGTGGAAGGAATCTGGGGTGCTGACGGTTCCAAACCTACATCCTCCTGATCAGTGGCCCAAAAGTATTAGAGCCTCTCTCACTCTGACTCAGCATACATAGAAAATCTCAGTGAAGACTCAGATTATCCCCAGGAATTTGGTATATTTTATTTGCCAATTTGGATATCCTGTCCACCCTTCTGAGTAGTCAAAAGGTGGCACAAACATTGTAATAGAAACACCCACCAGCCTGGCATGGTGGCTCACGCCTGTAATCCCAGCACTTTGGGAGGCCGAGGAGGGTGGATCACCTGAGGTCAGGAGTTTGAGACCAGCCTGCCCAACATGGCAAAACCCCACCACTACTAAAAATACAAAAAAATCAGCTGGTGTGGTGGTGTGTGTCTATAATTCCAGATACTCAGGAGGCTGAGGCAGAAGAATTGCTTGAACCCTGAGGGCAGAGATTGCAGTGAGCCAACATCGTGCTACCACTGCAGTCCAGCCTGGGCGACAGAGTGAGACTCTGTCTCAAAAAAGAAAGACAGAGAGAGGGAAAGGAGAGAAAAGAAAAAGAAAAAAAGAAAGAGAGAGGGAAAGGAGAGAAAAGAAGAAAGAGAGAGAGAGAGAAAGAAAAAGAGAGAAAGAAAGAAGAAAAGAAAGAAAGAAAGAAGAAAGAAAGAAAGAAAGAGAAAGAAAGAGAAAGAGAGAAAGAAAGAAAGAAAGAAAGAAAGAAAGAAAGAAAGAAAGAAGAAAGAAAGAAAGAAAAGAAAGAAAGAGATAAAGAAAGAAGGATGGACGGAAGGAAGGAAGGAAGGAAGGAAGGAAGGAAGGAAAAGAAATTACTTCCCACCGTGACTAGATGGAGTGGAGAAGGATGGTCCCCCAGAAGAAATATCAGGTGCCTGTCAGCACGAAGACCCTCCTTTTACCACATCTTAAATGTACACTATTCCTGGTGATGAAAGGTGAGGGGAAACCATTGTCAATCAGTCCCATCTACACTGCTTTTATTATTTCTAAGAATGACATGAATATTCAACTATAGTACAAGTTTCCAAGGGACTTTGAAACTTCATTAGAAAAGCTTATCTACATTACACAATCACTTCAATTAATTGCAGGGAAGGGACGTGTCACATTAAAGTGCTGCAAACACATGCACTATTTTAAGTGAACTATATTCGTTATTCACAAAACCTCAGTGACATATAACAATAAAAAAAATTGCTCACACATTTGGACAGCAGTAGGTCAGATACGTGGCTTTGCTTATCTGAACTGAACTCTCTCACATGTTCGGGAGTCAGGTGACTGTCAGCTGTTCAAAGCTGCCCTTAGGTGGGGCCTTTAGGATAACTTGGCTCCGCTTCACTTTTCTCCCATTCTCCAGCAGGCTAGACCTGGCACGTTCTCACGGCTGACAGAGGTGCAAGAAAGCGAGTGGAAACATGTAGCTACTCTCTCAAGCTTTTGCTTGCCTCATGTCTGCTAACATCCTATTGACCAGATCGAGTCATATTATAAACCCAGAGCCAAGAGGCAAGGCAGGTCACCCACATATGCGGGTGGGCACTTTAAAGGTGCAGCAAAGGGTGTGGATATAGGGAGTGTTGAAGAATTGGAGCCAAATGATGTAATGTACCACAGATACTTACCAAATTCCACTGGATCTAAGAGGCCATCGATTTTACTATTAAAACAGAAAAAAATTATAATTAAACTATAACACAATACTTGTTTATCATGTAGAATTGTTATTCTTATTGAAACAGCTACTTATTTGGAAATATGTTTTTATTGTTTGTTATACTCATGCATAGACAATGAAGAAACTATACAAAAATTGTGCTAAGACAGTCCTACAAGTTCTCCATATTTAGAATAAGATTCTCATAAATCATTCCTAAACTCTGAGTAGTTGATGTTTGTATTTTGTTACAAAATGTCATATTTTGGTGGTATCGGTGTCTACGTCATTACTTGAAGGATTCTCCAATATTTCCTTCAAGCTTCCGATGCCCATTCTGCCAGTGTTTTCTCAATCTTACGAGGCATCAACAGAAAGTTATTGTGGCCATTGAAAAAAATGTGTTCATAAACTCTTCTCTTCAAGAGGTGGAATGTAATTCTGGTCCCCTTGAGGGTGTGCTGAATTTAATGAATCACCTCTAGAGAATGGGATAAAGCAGAAGTGACAGTAGAGGACTTTGGAAACTAGGTAATTAAAAGCCAGTGTGGTCTCCATCTTAATCATTCTCTCTCTCTCTTAGATCAATGTCTCTTTGAGAAGCCAGTTGTTATGTTCTGAGGGAATTCAGTCAGCCCTGTGGAGATACTCATATAGTGAGAAACTGATACCTCCTCCCAGCATCCCTGTGAGTGAGCCATCTTGCAAGCATATCAGCCTCAGTCAGCCTTCAGATGAATACAGTCCAGGCTGAAAGCCTAACTGCAGTGTAATGAAAGACCTTGAGCTAGAACCACCCAACCATCTGTTCCCAGGTTTATGACCTTCAGGAACTATGTGAGATAATAATTATTTGTTGTTTTAAGCCACTACATTTTGGAGTAATTTATTACATAGTAATAGATAACTATACAATTGGCATATGATTAAGACTCTAAAGTGACTTGTTGACGAAAATTTTAAGAAAATGAAGTTGTCCAATTTGACCAATAGAAATAACAAAGGTAACCCTATATGCCCAGCTACTCTATTTTTATGTATTTCTGTATGCTATTATTTAATTTCAGCACTGAATTATAAGACACTTAAAAAGCATTCAAACTCCTGTGTTACCTCCAAAATATTTCCAACTCAATTGAAGTAATGATAATATAAACAGTTATGATAAGGTGACTTATGTGTAGGCAATAACAACTCTGCCATAGTTGTCTCCTGGCTAAGAGCAGTTGAAAGATACCATTAATTTTAAGACGCATCCTATTTTAAGAGATGTTAACATATTTTAAAAATGTGTGGACTAGAAATATGGTACTTCACAGTTCTTATGAACACTTGCAGCTTCTTTGACTAAATTTAGGGTAAAGAAGATAAAGTTATATTTAGGTTAGGATGTTGAAGAGTAATTGGTTTACTGAAGATGCAAGACTCCAGTTTGGCTGTCTGGGATCCCAGTGGGAGCTGAGATGAGCATGGCTGTCCAGGGAAATAGTTTTTACCTTTATAGCTATCATAAAGGCAACAGCTCAAAGAGTTCTATCTAACTCAACTGTTTCACTATTTCTTTACATCTTCACACATTAGTACAAGCCCATGCATGAAATAAGGACTCAACACATATATAGAGAATGGATTGTTTAATAAAAAAGAGGTTTTAGATTTTCAGTGTTTTAGCATATTTTCTAGAAATATTTTTATGTTACTTGATTGATAATGTGCTTATTTCACATATTCTAATATTGTGAGAACTCTTTCCTAAAATAACAATTGGCTTTTGACAATGCTATGTTTACAGGTTTAAGTCTGTAAAAAATTGTAGGTGGAGAAAAGGCTCATTGAAGGGTGATCACTAAAGAGGAAGAAATTTATCTATAGTTGTACACCCAGGACATATCCAGGACCTCCTCTTCTGTTGCAGTATTGTTTCTGCAACGTTTCATTTCTAAATGTTTGCACCACAGGCATGCTAGATCATATTAATATAAGCAATAATACTCTATAATTTGTGGCACACACTAACGCCGTATGCACAATGTCTCATTTATTATTTATTTTTGTGTATTTATTTATATATTTTATTATGTGTTTCTCTATTTTATCTCCAATCCCACATCACACCATGCTTTCACTGTCATGTATTCAATGTTTGTCCTTTCAATTAATCTTCTTTATTTTATTTATATGCTATTACATGAACAATAAATAGGATTCATATATTTGGTTTTATTTATATAAATTATATTTTGCTGCATATTCTATTCTGCTTCATAGCTCTTTTGGTTAACATTACTTTTTCTGATCTATCTATATGTATGTCTAGTTTATTCCTCTGGTTAATTTTGGTACATTTTATCCCTTTGTTCCCATTCTGTTTTATAATCTCCCCACTAGAGATAATTTTACAGTAAACATTTTGCATGCTTCTTTATGTACCTCTATGGGAATTTTTCTGGCATACACATTTGGTAATAGAATTACTAGGTGATTGTACATGTGTATAATATACTATTTATCATGCATATTCATTCATTCAACAGCGTACTTCTCCTCTTCATGTTGAGGATACAGCAATGAGAAAAATTAAGTCATACCAATTTGAAAAAGGTGACTCCAATTTTCACTTCTTTCAACACGAGGATTTCCATTTTCTCATCCAAGCTTGATATTATATAGAGACAAAATTTAGCCAATCTGGTCCTGTGTAAAGTGTTTTAATTTACATTTCTCTGATTACTAAATGTTCTGACCACCTCTTTGTATAATTATTACTTATATATTTTTCTTTTGTGAATCGTCTGGTCATAACAAAACATTTTAACATTCTATAGAAATCTTAAACATACACATACTGATATGGTTTGGCTGTGTCCCCACCCAAATCACATCTTGAACTGTAGTTTCCATAAAGCCCACATGTCATGGGAGGGACCCGGTGGGAGGTAACTGAATCCTAGGGACAGGTTTTTCCTGTGCTACTCTCCTGATAGTGAATGGGTCTCATGTGATCTGATGGTTTTATAAAGGGCAGTTCCCCTGCACATGGTCTCTTGCCTGTCACCATGTAAGACATGCCTTTGCTCCTCCTTCACCTTCTGCCATGATTGTGAAGCCTCCCCAGCCATGTGGAACTGTGAGTTGATTAAACTCCTTTTTCTTTATAAATTACCCAGTCTCAGGTATTTCTTCATAGCAGTGTGAAAATGGACTAATACACTAAATTGGTACCAGTAGAGTGGGGTACTATAAGGATATCCAAAAATGTAGAAGTGACTTTGAAACTGGTTAACAAGCAGAGGCTGGAACAGTTTGGAGGGCTCAGAAAAAGACAGAAAAGTGTGGGAAAGTTTGGAACTTCCTAGAGACTTGATGAATAGCTTAGACCAAAATGCCAATAGTGATATGGACAATGAAGGCTAGGCTGAGGTGGTCTCAGATGGAGATGTGGAATTTGTTGGGATCTGGAATAAAGTCTTTTGGCAAAAAGACTGGTGGCATTTGCCCCTGTCCTGGAGTTCTGTGGAACTTTGAACTTGAGAGACATGATTTAGGGTATCTGGTGGAAGAAATGTCTAAGCAGCAAAGCATTCAAGAGGTGACCTGGGTGCTGTTAAAAGCATTCAGTTTTATGTATTCACAAAGATATGGTTTGGAATTGAAACTTATATTTAAAAGGGAAGCAAAGCATAAAAGTTTAGAAAATTTGCAGCCTGACAATGCAATAGAAAAGAAAAACACATCTTCTGAGCAAAAATTCAAGCTGACTGCAGAAAATTGCATAAGGACAAGGAGCCAAATGTTAATCGCAAGACAATGGAGAAAATGTCTCCAGTCCATGTCAGAGGTCTTCATGGCAGCCCCTTCCATCACAAGCTGGTAGGACTCAGTGGGAAAAAATGATTTCGTGGGCTTGGCCCACAGCTTTGCTGCTCTGAGTAGCCTCAGGATTTGGTGCCCTACATCCCAGTATGGCTAAAAACGGTCAATGTACAGCTCAAGCCACTGCTTCAGAGGGTGAAAGGCCCAATTCTTGGTGGCTTCCACATGGTGTTGGGCCTGCAGGTACACAGAAGTCAAGAATTGAGGTTTGGGAACCTCTGCCTGGATTTCAGAGGATGTATGGAAACACCTGGATGTCCAGGCAGAAGTGTGCTGCAGGGTCAAAGCCCTCATAGAGAACCTTTGCTAGGGCAGTGCAGAAGGGATATCTGGGGTGGGAGTCCCCACAAAGAGTCTCTACCAGAGCACTGCCCAGTGGAGCTGTAAGAAGAGGACCACCATCCTCCAGACCCCAGAATAGTAGATCCACTGGCAGCTTGCAACATGTGCCTGGAAAAGTCACAGACACACAATGCCAGCCTGGGAAAGCAGCCAGAAGGGAGCTATACCCTGCAAAGCCACATGGTCTCAAAGATCATGGGAACCCACTTCTTATATCAGCCTGACCCCGATGTGAGACTTGGAGTCAAAGGAGATCATTTTGGAGCTTTAAGGTTTGACTGCCCTGCTGGATTTTGGACTTGCATGGGGCCTGTAGCCCCTTTTTTTGGCCAATTTCTCCCATTTGAAATGGGTGTATTTACCCAATGCTTGTACCTCCATTGTATCTAGGAAGTAACTAGCTTGCTTTTGTTTTTACAAGCTCATAGGTGGAAGGGACTTTCCTTGTCTCAGTTGAGACTTTGCACTGTGGACTTTTGAGTTAATGCTGAAATGAGTTAAGACTTTGAGGAACTGTTGGAAAGGCATAATTTGTTTTGAAATGTGAGGACATCAGATTTGGGAGGGGCCAGGGGCAAAATAATATGGTTTGGCTGTGTCAGCATCCAAATCTTATCTTGACTTGGAGCTTCCATAATCCCCACATGTTGTGGGAGACAACCGGTGGGAGGTAATTGAATCATATGGCGTTTTTTTTTCCCTTGATGTTCTCATGATAGTGAATAAGTCTCACAAGGTCTGATGGATTTAGGAAGGACATTTCCCCCACACATTCTCTCTTGCCTGCTGCCCTGTAAGATGTGCCTTTGCTCCTCTTTTGCCTTCCACCATGATTGTGAGGACTCCCCAGCCATGTGGAACTGTGAGTCCGTTAAACCTCTTTTTCTTTATAAATTACACAGTCTCAGGTATTTCTTCTTAGCAGTATGAACATGGACTAATGCACATATCTTATGAGCAAGTGATTTCACTTATGGGTATATATGATAGAAAAATGTGTGCATATGTGCACCAAGTATCAGAATGTTCATGCTAGCACTGTTCCTAATAGCTCAAATTTAAAATCGACCTAAATGCCCATCAATAATGGCTTAGATAATTACACTATGGTAGTGTATTAGTCAGGTTCTCCAGAGAAACAGAATGAATAGGGTAGAAAACAGATAGATGAAAGATAGATAGATAGAGATTTATTATGAGAGACTGGCTTACATGATTAAGAAGTCCCCCCATTTCCTATCTGCAAGCTAAAAGCCCAGGAAATGTGGTGGTATAGTTCCAGTTCAAGTGCAAGGCCTGAGAACCAGAAGTGCTGATGTCAGGGCAGGAAGTGATGGATGTCCCAGTTCCAACAGAGAGAGTAAATTCACCTTTCCTCTACCTCTTTGTTCTACTTAGTCCTTCAACGGATTGGATGATGCCCAGCCACATTGGTGAGGACCATCTTCTTTACTCAGTCTACTGACTTAAATTCTAATCTCTTCAGGAAACATCCTCAATGGCATACCCAGAAATAATGTTTTGGCAGCTATCTGAGTATCCCTTAACCCCGTCAAACTGGCACATAAAATTAACCATCACAGGTAACTTTCATATAATAAAATATTATACAACAATGAATATGTAGAGCCTATTGCTACATTCAACAGGCATGTATCTTACATACAGAAATAGGATGGAGAAGCCAAACACAAAAGAATACATGCTGTAAGATTACTTTTTAAAAAGTTCAAGGACAGCAATTGCCATGGTTTGATCATTACACATTTGAGCACGTATCAAAATATTACACATACCCCCCAAATATGTACTACTATTATATATCAATAAAAAAGTAGAAGAACAGGAAAAATTGGTCTATTTCCTTAGAAGTCAGGATATTGGTTATATTTGGAAAGATAGATGAGAGTAGTGAGTGTCAGGGAGCATTAAGGGACTTCTAGGGAGATGGTTTTTCCTAAACTGGGTGGTAATTGCAGTGTGTGAAAATTCATTAAGTTTTACACTTATGACTTACACAGTTTTATATATATCCATGTTATGTTTCAATAAGATACTAAAAATTCACTAAACCTATTTGTACATAACTCTGTATTTCTAATTATGTCCTAAGGTAAAATTGTTAGAATAGGGAGTGTGACTATTTCATGCACATATCTCCTACAAGGGGCTTATAAAAGTTTTTATTCTTGCTTAACAAGAAATACAGATGACTAAAGAACAAATCATAATCAAATGTTATAAGTCCTATGATAGCGAAGATTTAAGATACTTTGAAAATGGCATGGGCTTGGCAGCAGCAGTCTAGGAATCAGGAGTTTCTCAGAGGGAACAATGGATATGAGACTACCTGAAAAGAAAAAAGCCTGGGTATTACATGGGGACCAATTAGGAGAAGAAGTTGCCATCAAAAAGAAAGGCACTGTGAAGGCACCAAACTGAGAGAAGCCTAGTGAGGCTCAGAGGTTGTAAGGACAGTGTGGCTGGAGTATGAGAATTGAGGCCAGAGTGATGGACAAAAGTGGATGGTGAGAGCTTTATAGACCCCGCTAAAAAATAAATAAATAAATAAATAAATAAATAAATAAATAAATAAATAAATACTGTGCTTTATCTAACAGGTAATAGGCCACCTTGGAGGGCAAACAAATGGTGAAATAATAATGTTCGCCTTTTACACCTAATTCAGACTACAGTAGAGGACAGCTTAATGCATGATTGTCTGTAAAGTAAAAATCTGAAATATCATCATGACTCTACAAAGGACTTGCTTAGATAAGCAGAAATACGTTATATTGCTTAACAGTTTCTCTCTCTAATATTTCATTGTTTACAAATGATGAGATTCTCCTTTAGAGAATATTGTCATATAGATATTTTAAAAGTGGATAGATTAACATTTCCCTCCACACTTAATCTGTTGTGCCCAGAAACATTGACTGACTACTTACCTATTTTCCATTTCCAAAACTAATTATTGGGATGAAAACTATTGGTATTGAGTGATTTGCAAATTACCAAAAGGACAAACTGTCTGATGAATTGTAGATTTCTATATAATTTTATTTCTTTCCTTTAAACAAGTATCCCTTAAATTTGAGGAAATCATAGCTGAAATCAAACAAATCAACTCAACAATCGCAAGCTATTTGGTTGACTAAAATTATTATTAAAATGTTATTTAAATATATATAATGTAAAATCAGTTATAAACTTCTTGTTCTTGTAACTCATATCAAAGCAAATTTAAAAATAAAACAAAGATACAAGGCTAGTAATATTAAAATTAATAACTGATTTAATATGACTATTGATGTTGTTTTGCTGAAATTAAATTGCTGCCCATGGGCCTAGATATCTGAATCCTTCCATCATATTTTTCTATTCTAGTTTTTGGCAGACAGTGCTGACATTTGGACATCACTTAGTGCAAAATCATTATTTATCATTAAGTTCACATCTGTTCCTTTCTTATTAACCAGAGATTGTACCAATGAAATTGGCACTTGGCACCAATGAAATTGTAAACACATACTCTAGGAATACAATTATAGGAAACATTTAGTTGCCCCATGGTCATCTAGAAGATCCAGAATACGCCTGCATTATTTTTAAAGATAACATCCAAAGATAATCATCGAATGATCGGAAGTTTTAAATTCTCCTTAGTACTCTCAGAATTTGTGGAAAGCAGGTTCTTAGACCAGAACCAGCTTGAAGAACCCCAAATTAAGTCGTGAGAGGCAAGAGTTAAAATGCAAATATTATTTGTAAAGAATAGCACAGGCAACCTTTTCACACCCTAACTCAAAATAATTTGAGAAGAGAAAGGCTTTGAAGAAAAGGAAATACAACCTTCTTTGGCTTGATTCAGGGATTAGAAACGGTCAATATTTAAAGCATTTGTAGTGGTCTGAAGCTTTCAGAAGGTGCTAAAATTACAGATTCCACAGTGATCATCATCCAGGATAAAGAAGGTGATTAAAGAGGAAGAATGTAAAGCATAATGTGAATATCTAATAAAAATTATCCTTAACATTAGTAAATACAGATATAGTTACACTTTTCATTTCAGATACACTTGTGTAGAATTAAAGTTATTCAGGAAAGTAAAGAGGCAGATTTAGAAAATGACGTCAGGCCCCAACGGGATTGTGTACCTTGCTAAAGCAAACGAGCTCTCACATAAGATTGACTGATTGACATTTTTGGCACTTGAGACACTACTGATCCTGTATATTCATGACTTTCTCTTACTTGAATTGTAATTCCTGTTCTTAAAAAAGTAATCTTATTATGGATTGGCAGATTGCTTGTTTCTGAAATGGCTCATATGGCATGAAATGGCATAATCTAAGCAATCCCATTTGGGAGGACTTGAAAAAACACTTGAAAAATCTTGGAAAACACAGCAACTCTTTGAAAAAAAAAATTACTAGAAAACTTAAATGATAGAGTGGAATTCCAGATCTAGAGATACTGACCGAGATACATGATCCTTGTGAATTTCAGGTTTGTTCACTCTAATAGGAGGGAGTTTACATAAATAATTACTGGCTCAACCTCTCTGTATCATCAAATCAAGCAGAAAGATACATTTCCTCCAAATTGTATCCCAAAGTTCTATAATATTAATATTAAACAAAAAGACAAATAAATTATGTCTCCCTCTACTTATTCACTTGGATCTCACATCCATCCTATAAAGAGTATTTCTATCTCACTCCACATATATGCTTGGTCCTGAGCACTTGTGGGCTAAGTCCTAACTGACAAGCAATCTCTTTCTGTGCTTTGAATGCAGGAAGAAAAGTACAACACATTTTTATAACACTATTTTCGTTATCTCAATCTGTAAAAAGAAATCGCAGTCTTTCTTATTACTGACACCTAGAACTTTACAGTGAATTTATTTTTGTGTTTATTTTGCATAATCAAACAGTTTAGCCAGAGAAATACTGCCTCCAGGCCACTATGAAGTTATACAAAATCATGATTCATTAATGATCAAATAAAGAATGCTGCATATTCAAGTTCATAACATTTTTTTCTTTTAGAAACAGGGTCTCACACTGGCAGCCCAGCTGGAGTGCAGTGGCACAGTCATAGCTCTCTGCAGCCTGGAACTCCTGAGCTCAAGCCATCCTCCCACTTCACGCTCTAGAGTAATTAGGACTATAGGCATGAGCCACAATGCTCTGCCAATATATTTTTTTCGGAACTTTTTTTTTTGTTTTACTTTTTTTCCTTTCCCTATTTTTTAAAATTCTGATTAGCATAACATAGTGATGAATCTTCAAGGGAAGAACTCTGTTCTCTGGCACTCAGAAAAGCTCAGTCTGGGTGGCCATACTAGAGAGGCATAAAATGCCATGTGGGTCAGCAAGCCCAGACCAAAGAGCTTCCTCAGACAGATGTCTGTCCCCAGAGTAACCACAGGAAGCCCTTTGATCTCCAGGTTGTCCCATTACCCTCCACCTTCTGTGACAGGCTACTCTTTGGGGTTGGGTTCCTGAGCAGCTGCCTCTTTTCTGCTCATTCTCTAGAATCTGCTAAGGACAAATGCCATCTTATTCATCATTCCTTCTAATACCTTCATTTACCTGTGTCTTCTGATAACACCTCTCAGAAAGCTATAGTTCTTGAAAGTTTCTATAGGATTTCTAAAATTTCAAATATGCAGTCACTTAAAAAAAACCACACCACAGAAAATCTGGCAATTGCTATTCAGGAAATGAATTTTAAAAGATGACCAATCGGGCTATGCTGGCTTTGAAGAAGTGGACTCATAAAATCAGGAGAAGGTGGGAGTTAAGTAGTGGAAAGCAACTGCTTCTCACGAGCTGAAGAGCAGCTGGCAACACACTTGAATGTTACCATGCAGGCCGTTTTAAGGCCTCTAAAATAGATTTTCTTATTATTTAAAGGGTCTACCAGGTTTGATTTAGTTTGGTTTGGATTTTTAGTTACGATCTCTGGGAAGTTGATTCAAAAGATTTCTAACACATGTGAGGCTAAATATAGACTTACTTGAACTTTCATGGTTAATTTCTGTCTATCTGCTCTCATAAACATTGACATTTAAGAATTAAATAATTGTAGACCACGTACAATAAGACAACGCATAAAATAATTTTCAGTGCATAATCTCTTAGATGGCAAAATCGATGATTGCTTTAAAAAATATGCCATTCCCTTTGACAACCGTATTTGTTTCTTATGACCACTGTAACTAATTACCACAAGCTTGGTGGCTTAAAATAACAGATTTATTCTGTCACAGTTCTGGAGCCAGAGGTTCCAAATCAGTGTCAGTGAACCAGAATCAAGACATTGTCAGGGTCATACTCCCTCTAAAGGATCTAAGGAGAATCCATCCCTTGCTTATTCTAGATTTTGGTGACTGCTAGAATTCTTTGGCTTGTGGTCACATAAGTCCAACCTTTACCCTTCTCCTCTTTGCCTTTTCCTCTTCCATACATGTCAAATCCTCTTCTGTCTTCCCCTTATAAAGACATATGTTGAATTTAGGACTAATCCTGATAATTTAGGATAATATTCCTATCTCAATATCCTTAGTCACACATGTAAAGTCTTTGCCACATGACAGTTTCCAGGGATTGAGACCTGATATCTTAGAGAACTACTATTTAGTCTTCTGTTTTTCCAACTTAAGCTTCTTTTCCTGGAGTGATAATCTCAATAAAAAAATTCCCATAAGCAACGTGATTGTTTCACAGTTAATAAGTTTATGTTACTATTCTGAATAACAAAACATGTAAAACGTTATACTATAAATTACCTGGCAAACTTTTCAAAGGGTTTCAAAACAATGTTTCCCAGAGCTGTGGTTTTACAAAATGACCTATCATTATTTGTTTCATACCTGAATCAGTATATTTGCCATAAATTTCCCCAAATATTCATCATTAAGGAGTATTGAGTGATAAATACCCTAATTTTTCTATTCTCATTTTTTCCTAGTTCTCCTGGACATATGTAAAATAAAATACGAACTTTAAGCTTTATTTAATATCTATAACTAAATAATTCTATTTGTTACATAAATTGACATTAAATATGTAGATTCTAAATCTGAGAATGTACTAGATACTGTCAGTCCAAAAATCCATTCATCTTACCTCCACCACTGATAGTTCATCTCTTTCCTGTACTGCCATGCACAATTTCTCAGGAGCTTGCTCCTGTATTGGGGCTTTAATCTTACATGAGCAGATTTTAAGCCCCTCCTAGACTCGTAGTAGAAATGCCTCCATTGAGATGAATAACTCACATGTTTTCCAGGAACGATACTCACAGGTATGCAGCCTGAAACAGCCACAAACATGTTCTCAAATTTGTTTCGACTGAGCTTTCCTTCCATCATCAAGCTACCAGGACTATCATTTCTTCATTTTCCAAATTCATCCTTGGATGCATCCCTAAACACTCAACACAAGGAAACACATTACACAAACTCTTCAAAAATTCCCAAGGGAGAAAACTAAATTCCTTGGCTGTAAGTCTTCATTTGTTTCTTTTTCCTCTTCAATCATTTTCTATCCATGATGTATGCCACTCACTCTCTATGTACTTGGATTTTACCTGGTCATTTTCTTTTTCTATCTCTCTGAGCAGTTTTTTCCAGACTTCCATTTACAGACTCCATTGCTAAAGCAGCTGTTATTTACGGCCCAGCAACCCTTTCCCCACATTCAAGGGTATAACATCTCAGTTTTCCTCCTCTAAGCCAGATGATTAGGTTAATTTAAACCCCATCCTCATTACTAAAAGTTGGCCCTGATTGGCTTAAACCAGTTGTATCCTGCTGGCTCTAGAGATTGGTGCAGGGGTGGCATTAGAGTTAAGATGTGTTTCAATGCAAGCAACATAAAACTCATCCAATAGGACATTTACTGTTGTCTCATCAAAAATCACAAAGACAAAAATATTCAACTCGTATCGGGCTACCAATAACAAACAAAGTAAAACAGCAGTAGAGCTGCCTTTCAAGAAACCTAAGGAAAGAAAATGCAAACCACAGGTCTTTATATATCAAAGCTGAAGAAACATATTTTGAACATGGAAGAACTCATCGGATGCTCTCTACCTGTGCCCTTTTTGAGGAATCTACTGCAGGGTAAGCTTTACACAACCTAAAGCTGACTGGAAAATTCCAGCAAAGGAACTGATGTTGAATACTGCACATAATTGAAAAGCTAAAACTTAAACCATAGTGAGGTTATAGAATAATAATTTCAAAACATTATACTTTCTGACAGAGTAGAAAGAATGCAACTTTAAAAAGGTGAAAACAAGAGAGAAAGAATATAGAAACTAGAATGATATTATTAACTTTTGTATAGGTAACAGGCCTCAAAAGATACTATTTAAAACTAATATGGGAGATAGTAAAAAGGTTAAATACAGAAAAAATAATATTAAGGGCATTATAAAATGTATTAATGTAAAATTAGCCACTAGAATAAAATATAAAGCTTTTTAAATACCAAAACTATTTTTTAAAAAAGGAAAAGACACACAAAAGAGAAAAAGAAACAGTAAATATTACATAATTTGCATATGTACAACTTAAGATGATACAGCATAATAGAATAGACAAAATAATAAGGACATGAAAGATCTAAACAACATAATAATATAGATTTTTTTGGGTATATATCAAGCACTACACCCAAAAGTTTAAAAAAAAATTTTTCTCAAGTGTGCATGAAATAGTCACAATTGACTCTATATTAAGGCACACACAAAAACATAGTAAGTTTCATGCAGTGGAAATACTCTGTAAACACTGATCTCAGTGCAATATGACCAGAAACTAAAAATAAAAGCAAAATATAAAAATGCATCACCTAGAAGGGACATAAAATGTGGAATGGGGCAAGGCAAGAAAGAACCCTATTGGAATGGATTAGAATTTCTAAAATATGTGTGTATGATGTATATATGCATGTACATGTATGTATATATAAAAAGACATATGTATGTATATGTGTGTATGGTTTTCTACCCACATATACATATCCTTGTTTATGTGAACATACATTCGATCTATGTGGGTAGTATGTATGTATGAGTATACACATGCATATATTTTCTAATTTTGTTCACTGAAAGGGCAAAGGTCCCCAACAGCAATGACTGCAATGAGCATGTCTAGATACCAGATCTTAGTCTCTGCTACCACTCAACCTAAAAAGGAACCAGGGCTCTTCTGCATAATGACTAATTCCAGGGTTAGGGCAGGGCAGGTACAAGATGAGCCTGGAACATTAGTTCTGCCAGAAAGTAAGAGCTATCCAAAACATGATGTGGAAGATTTCACAAGAATAAAAACCAACTTGAAGGATTGCCACTAGTCAAATCTGGGACCATGTGAACAAGATAAATAAGGACAGCAATGAATTATAAATCATTGAAAAAAATAATATATGAGTCTATCATGATGAGAGAGAGAGAAATGGGAGAATTAATGAGGTCTCTTGCTCACAATAAAATGCTAGGTGCTGACAAGCAAATGATCATATTTTGTTTCTTGATCAGTTAATATGGTGAATTACATTGACTGATTTTTCAAATGATAAACCAATATTGTATTCTTGGGTAATCCATTTTTATACATTTTATTAGGGATTTTTGTGTCAATTTTGTATGTTCATGAAAGACAATTATCCGTCGTTTTTTCTTCTTTTAAAAGTTTTGTCTGGCTCAATGTCATGGTATTCCTGGCCTCATAAAATGAGTTAGAAAATGTTCCTTCTATTTTCTAAAAGAATTTTTGTAGGATTGACTCTTTTTTTCCCCTTTGTTCACTAAAATATCAGCATGGGACAAAATAATTTTTAAGAATGTTTGCACCTGATTTAAGGTCTTTCTTCTTTTCCATGTAAGGATTTAAAGAAATGCAAATCAAAACCACAATGAGGGGACGGGTGCCATGGCTCATGCCTGTAATTCTAGCACTTTGGGAAGCCAAGGTGGGCGGATCACCAGGTCAGGAGATGGAGACCAGCCTGACCAACATGGTGAAACCCCATCTCTACTAAAAATACAAAAATTAGCTGGGCGTGGTGGCACACACCTATAATCCCAGCTACTCAGGAGGCTGAGGCAGGAGAATCGCTTGAACTCGGGAGGCAGAGGTTGTAGTGAGCCGAGATTGCACCACTGTACTCCAGCCTGGGTGACAGAGCGAGACTCCGCCTCAAAAACAAACAAACAAACAAAACGAGATACCATCTCACGCCAGTCAGAATGGCAATTATTAAAAAGTCAAGAGTCAAAAAACAACAGATGCTGGTAAGGTTGCAGAGAAAAAGAACACCTCTACACTTTTAGTGGGAATGTAAATTAGTTCCTCCATTGTGGAAGACAGTGTGGCAACTCTTCAAAGACCTAGAAGCAGAAACATCATTTGATCCAGCAATCCCTTTACTGGGTATGTGCCCCAAGCAATATAAATCATTCTGTTATAAATATACACGCTGTGTATGTTCATCGCAGCCTATTCGCAATAGAAAAGACCTAGAATTCTGTTATAAATATACACACTGTGTATGTTCATCTCAGCCTATTCGCAATAGAAAAGACCTAGAATCAATCCAAATGCCCATCAACAGCAGACTAGATTTTTAAAAAGTGGTACATATACACTAAGAAATGGTATGCAGCCATAAAAAGGAACAAGATCATGTCCTTTGCAGGGACATGGATGGAGCTGGAAGCCGTTATTCTCAGCAAACTAATGCAGGAACAGAAAACCAAACACTGCCTGTTCTTACTTATTAAGTGGGAGCTGAACGATGAGAATACATAGACACATGGTGGGGAAGAACATACACTGGGGCCTGTCAGGGGGCCGGAGGGAGGGAGAGCATCAAGAACAGCTCATGGGTGCCAGGCTTAACACCTGGATGATGGGTTGATCTGTGGGACAAACCATCAGGGCACACGTTTACCTATGTAACAAACCTGCACATTCTGCACATGTACCCCAGAACTTAAAATAAAAGTTGATTAAAAAATAAGTAAATATAAAATAAAATACTAAAAATAAAATAAAATGATAAATTATCTCTAACCAATGTTCTAATCGCATTGCACTATGTTCTGTTTTCACTATTATTTAGGTTAAATATTTCCAAATTCTTTTGCGATTTTTGAACCATGAGTTATTTAGTATTTGAAATTGTTCAATTTTCAAATACTTTAAGCTCCCATTGTTCAGCTCTCACTCATAGGTAAGAACATTTAGTGTTTGTTTTCTGTTCCTGTGAGATTAAAATCTATTTTAATTGATTTTAATTTAATATAATTGTGGTGATCTCTCTATAATTTTATTCCCCTTAAATATATTGGGACTTATTTGATGGTCTAGAATATTCTCTCTCTTGGTGATTAGTCAATGTGCACTTGAAATAAATGTGCATTCTGTTGTTTTGTATGAATAGTGTTCTATAAATATCATAGGCCATGTTGGTTGTTAGTATTCTTCTGATCTTCTATATCCTTACCAATTTTCTGTATTCTATCATTAACTGAGAGAGGAGAGTTGTGTACCCAATTATAACTTTGAATCTGCCTATTTCTCCTTTCAGTTCTATTGGTTTTGGTTTTGGTGTGTTTTTTTTTTTTGTGTGTGTGTGTGTGTTTTTTCTTTTTTTTTTTGTATTTTAAAGCTCTGTAATTGGGTACAAATACAATTAGTATTGTCACATATACTTGATGACTTGATCCTTTTAATACAATATCTCTTAATATCTCTAGTAATATTTCTAGTCTTAAAGTTTACTTTGTCTCATACTAATAGGTCCACTACAGTTTTCTTATGATTAGTGTTCCCTCTTTGCATTCTTTTATTTATTTACTATTTTTGTCTTTCTATTTAATGCGCATTTTCTGTATAGAGTTTTTTAGTTCTTCCCCTTTTCTGTTATTAGCCCTACCACTGCTGTTTTCATCTCCATGCTTTTGCTTACTGAATCCTTCATATGACTCAAAGAATTGAAGAATGTTTTGCAACTCACAAAAATGTGTAACAGAATTATGTGATCTTTAGCTCTTTTTAATTTCTAGCCACAGACATATACTCTTAACACAGACATATACTCTTTTGTTTGCTTGTTTTCAAATACTACTTAGAATATGGCTTATCTTTTTCTTGTACATGCTTCCTGAACAACCCCAAAAATGGACAAGACTTTTCTTCATTCTAATATTCTGCTTGGTAACTTAAACCTCAGTAGCCACATTGTATAAGATGCATGGAGCTATAGGAGGCAGTTTAATGAGCTGCTTTGCAAAGCCTAGCAAGTTTCTCAGTTTTTAAATTTAATTTTCCAAGTTAACATTAGCTTCATATGCAGATAATATTGGTTTTAAAAATACAGAAATATATTTCTTTTCCCTTAGAAATGTGGAAGAAGAAAGAGGAGAACTGGTTTGGCAGTTTTGTTCCACAAAGTCTTTGAGAATTTAGGCTCCTTCCATTTCACCAATCTGTTTTTTCTAGTCTTCAAGATTTAAGAGGGTTGCAGGCAGTGGAGAAGAAGAAGATGGGAGGAGACAACAGCAAAGAGCATGTTTTGGCTGCTTTTAATGAAGCTTCCTGAAATCTACCAAGTGTCAAAGTTTTACCTTCTTCTTAGGGAAGCTGGTAAATGTAGTCCTTTTTCCCTAGAAGGCCATATACCTTAAAAATGAAGGCTGAGGCAAGACAGTTCTCTGACTTCTTTATCTTACTTTGTATTTATTTACCTTACCCAAGCTGAACGATGTCCTGCATTTATTTATTTATTTATTTATTTTTGGCCTGCGCTGTCTTTTTCACTACTTGTCAATGAATTTCATGTGAAATATTGGATTCCTGGTTTTCCTTGAAAAAGCTGACAGATCTAGCAACAATGGGATATGTGTCCACCAGGAAACAGCTGGAATTGAGTACAGCCTCCCTCTCTAAAGGAGGCCTTCACTCTGCAGATAGCAGAGGTTGCTGCGCCTTCCTGTTCCTAACCCACTGGCCAGCTGCCTGGCCCCACAGGCATTTGTTGATACTGCTCCTGTTTCACACCCTTTCCCCAGGGCAATGACTGCCAGGTTAGCTTATACTTCATAGCTAAGGAAGGTCACTAGAGAAGTGTCTTGAGTCACTATGCAGCTTTAACACTGAAGCTGGTTATAATTTAGTTTAACATGCCGTGTATAGTTTAATTTCTCTTTTACTAAAAGATATTTAGGCTACTTCCAATTTTTATTACATAGAATTTTGTATATACTTGTATGTATTATATACGTTCTTTATATATTTTATATATACAGTTGGCCCTCCATATCTTTGAGTTCCACATTTGCTGATTCAACCAATAGCAAATTAAAAATAGTTGGAAAACACAGTAAAAATAATACAAATTTTAAAATATACTATAACAACTATTTACATAGCATTTACAGTGTATTAAGTATTATAAGTAGTCTAGAGAAGATTTAAAATATACAGCAGGATGTGTGTAGGTGATATGCAAATATTACTAGCCATTTTATATAAGGAACTTGAGGATCAACGAATTTTGGAATTCACAGTGGGTTCTGGAACCAATGCCCCCATACCAGGTACAACTGTAGTATTATACATATACACAGACACACTGTATCTACCTCATATGGTATGTCAAGAATTCCAATTACATAACCCATGTAAAGCACTTAGAAGAGTGTCTGAAACATATAAGAACTGTGAAATTAAGAAAAGTCTGAAAGATCAAGTTTTAGAGATTATATGAAATCACCAATATATACAAAAAAAATATTTAATCAATTCCAAGCTGAACTTTTTTTTATATTTTAGCATCTATAAAGTTGGGATGTGTCTTATCATTGACGGTATCTCACAATTATGGTCATAAAAAAGGCTTTTTTTCAAGTAGATGACCTTGTGTGAGTGCTTGAGAACTTGGTCATGACATTAATACCTGCTCACTACAGCTAAGGAACAAGCATGGCTCACAACTGGAGAACCACAACTAATGGTGTTTACATCCAGAACATCTTGATTATATTATGAATTGGTGTTTACTGAAAAAGTTACTGTGTATGCAAAAACACATAAAAGCAGCAGCAGTGCATACATTTTATATTGGTGAAGTAAATATTCAGTGTTGAAGAAATAACTGCAAGTACCAAAAGTTGCTGAATGGATGTCAGAGATTTGGAAGAAAATATGTGAGACTAAAATGTGCTCCATCATCTACTGTCTTTATGGCTCAGAGAACTAAGAACACTAAGTACTCTGAGTCAAAAAGTGATTTATAAGAGAACACTGAGTCAAAAATGATTCACAAAATGAAGATGATTTAGGCATATCTCAGCCAATTTATCTCATTTACATTTTTCCTTTCACATGCAAGACTAATATATTTCTAAGTATATCTAAAAGAGCTCACTAATCAAAACAGCATGGTACTGGTACCAAAACAGAGATTTAGATCAATGGAACAGAACAGAGCCCTCAGAAACAATGCCGCATATCTACAACTATCTGATCTTTGACAAACCTGACAAAAACAAGAAATGGGGAAAGGATTCCCTATTTAATAAATGGTGCTGGGAAAACTGGCTAGAAAGCTGAAACTGGATCCCTTCCTTACACCTTATGCAAAAATTAATTCAAGGCGGATTAAAGACTTACATGTTAGACCTAAAACCATAAAAACCCTAGAAGAAAACCTAGGCATTACCATTCAGGACATTTGCATGGGCAAGGACTTCATGTCTAAAACACCAAAAGCAATGGCAACAAAAGCCAAAATTGACAAATGGGATCTAATTAAACTAAAGAGCTTCTGCACAGCAAAAGAAACTACCATTAGAGTGAACAGGCAACCTAAAAAATGGGAGAAAATTTTCACAACCTACTCATCTGACAAAGGGCTAATATCCAGAATCTACAATGAACTCAAACAAATTTACAAGAAAAAAACAAACGAACCCATCAAGAAGTGGGCGAAGAACATGAACAGATGCTTCTCAAAAGAAGACATTTATGCAGCCAACAGACATATGAAAAAATGCTCATCATCAGTGGCCATCAGAGAAATGCAAATCAAAACCACAATGAGATACCATTTCACACCAGTTAGAATGGCGATCATTAAAAAGTCAGGAAACAACAGGTGCTGGAGAGGATGTGGAGAAATAGGAACACTTTTACACTGTTGGTGGGACTGTAAACTAGTTCAACCATTGTGGAAGTCAGTGTGGCCATTCCTCAGGGATCTAGAACTAGAAATACCATTTGACCCAGCCATCCCATTACTGGGTATATACCCAAAGGACTATAAATCATGCTGCTATAAAGACACATGTACATGTATGTTTATTGTGGCACTATTCACAGTAGCAAAGACTTAGAACCAACCCAAATGTCCAACAACGATAGACTGGATTAAGAAAATGTGGCATATATACACCATGGAATACTATGCAGCCATAAAAAATGATGAGTTCATGTCCTTTGTAGGGACATGGATGAAACTGGAAGCCATCATTCTCAGTAAACTATCTCAAGGACAAAAAACCAAACACTGAATGTTCTCACTCATAGGTGGGAATTGAACAATGAGAACTCATGGACACAGGAAGGGGAACATCACACTCCAGGGACTGTTGTGGGGTCAGGGAAGCAGGGAGGGACAGCATTAGGAGATATACCTAATGCTAAATGATGAGTTAATGGGTGCAGCACACCAACATGGCACATGTATATATATATATAACAAACCTGCACATTGTGCACATGCATCCTAAAACTTAAAGTATAATAATAAAAAATAATAATAAAAAAAGAGCTCTTTTGCTAAAGAGAAAATTTCTAAGTGGTAAGAAAACATTGTAAAATTGGTACCTTTTTCTTTTTTTTTCTATTATTATTATACTTTAAGTTTTAGGGTACATGTGCACAATGTGCAGGTTTGTTACATATGTATCCATGTGCCATGTTGGTGTGCTGCACCCATTAACTCGTCATTTAGCATTAGGTATATCTCCTAATGCTTTCCCTCCCTGCTACCCCCACCCACCACAGTCCCCGGAGTGTGATGTTCCCCTTCCTGTGTCCACATGTTCTCATTGTTCAGTTCCCACCTATAAGTGAGAACATGCGGTGTTTGGTTTTTTGTCCTTGCGATAGTTTACTGAGAATGATGGTTTCCAGTTTCATCCGTGTCCCTACAAAGGACATGAACTCAACATTTTTTATGCCTGCATAGTCTTCCATGCTGTATATGTGCCACATTTTCTTAATCCAGTCTAGCATTGTTGGACATTTGGGTTGGTCCCATGTCTTTGCTATTGTGAGTAGTGCCACAATAAACATACGTGGGCATGTGTCTTTATAGCAGCATGATTTATAGTCCTTTGGGTATATACCCAGTAATGGGATGGCTGGGTCAAATGGTATTTCTAGTTCTAGATCCCTGAGGAATCACCACACTGATTTCCACAATGGTTGAACTAGTTTACAGTCCCACCAACAGTGTAAAAGTGTTCCTATTTCTCCACATCCTCTCCAGCACCTGTTGTTTCCTGAGTTTTTAATGATGGCCATTCTAACTGGTGTGAGATGGTATCTCATTATAGTTTTGATTTGCATTTCTCTGATGGCCACTGATGGTGAGCATTTTTCCATGTGTTTTTTGGCTGCATAAATGTCTTCTTTTGAGAAGTGTCTGTTCATGTTCTTCGCCCACTTTTTGATGGGGCCGTTTGTTTTGTTCTTATAAATTTGTTTGAGTTCATTGTAGATTCTGGATATTAGCCCTTTGTCAGATGAGTAGGTTGCTAAAATTTTCTCCCATTTTGTAGGTTGCCTGTTCACCCTGATGGTAGTTTCTTTTGCTGTGCAGAAGCTCCTTAGTTTAATTAGATCCTATTTGTCAATTTTGGCTTTTGTTGCCATTGCTTTTGGTGTTTTAGACATGAAGTCCTTGCCCATGCCTATGTCCTGAATGGTATTGCCTAGGTTTTCTTCTAGGGTTTTTATGGTTTTAGGTCTAACATGTAAGTCTTTAATCCACCTCGAATTAATTTTTGTATAAGGTGTAAGGAAGGGATCCAGTTTCAGCTTTCTACATATGGCTAGCCAGTTTTCCCAGCACCATTTATTAAATAGGGAATCCTTATCCTATTGCTTGTTTTTGTCAGGTTTGTCAAATATCAGATAGTTGTAGATATGTGGAATTCTTTCTGAGGGCTCTGTTCTGTTCCATTGATCTATGTCTCTGTTGTGGTACCAGTACCATGCTGTTTTGGTTACTGTAGCCTTGTAGTATAGTTTGAAGTCAGGTAGTGTGATGCCTCCAGCTTTGTTCTTTTGGCTTAGGATTGATTTGGCGATGCGGGCTCTTTTTTGGTTCCATATGAACTTTAAAGTAGTTTTTTCCAATTCTGTGAAGAAAGTCATTGGTAGCTTGATGGGGATGGCATTGAATCTATAAATTACCTTGGGCAGTATGGCCATTTTCACGATATTGATTATTCCTACCCATGAGCATGGAATGTTCTTCCATTTGTTTGTATCCTCTTTTATTTCATTGAGCAGTGGTTTGTAGTTCTCCTTGAAGAGGTCCTTCACGTCCCTTGTAAGTTGGATTCCTAGGTATTTGATTCTCTTTGAAGCAATTGTGAATGGGAGTTCACTCATGATTTGGCTCTCTGTTTGTCTGTTATTGGTGTACAAGAAGGCTTGTGATTTTTGTACATTGATTTTGTATCCTGAGACTTTGCTGAAGTTGCTTAGCAGCTTAAGGAGATTTTGGGCTGAGACAATGGGGTTTTCTAGATATACAATCATGTCATCTGCAAACAGGGACAATTTGACTTCCTCTTTTCCTAATTGAATATCCTTTATTTCCTTCTCCTGCCTGATTGCCCTGGCCGGAACTTCCAACACTATGTTGAATAGGAGTGGTGAGAGAGGGCATCCCTGTCTTGTGCCAGTTTTCAAAGGGAATGCTTCCAGTTTTTGCCCATTCAGTATGATATTGGCTGTGGGTTTGTCATAGATAGCTCTTATTATTTTGAGATACGTCCCATCAATACCTAATTTATTGAGAGTTTTTAGCATGAAGGTTGTTGAATTTTGTCAAAGGCCTTTTCTGCATCTATTGAGATAATCATGTGGTTTTTCTCTTTGGTTCTGTTTATATGCTGGATTACATTTATTCATTTGCATGTGTTGAACCAGCCTTGCATCCCAGGGATGAAGCCCACTTGATCATGGTGGATAAGCTTTTTGATGTGTTGCTGGATTCAGTTTGCCAGTATTTTATTGAGTATTTTTGCATCAATGTTCATCAAGGATATTGGTCTGAAATTCTCTTTTTTGGTTGTATCTCTGCCAGGCTTTGGTATCAGGATGATGCTTGCCTCATAAAATGTGTTAGGGAGGATTCCCTCTTTTCCTATTGATCGGAATAGTTTCAGAAGGAATGATACCAGTTCCTCCTTGTACCTCTGGTAGAATTCGGCTGTGAATCCATCAGGTCCTGGACTCTTTTTGGTTGGTAAGCTATTGATTATTGCCACAATTTCAGAGCCTGTTATAGGTCTATTCAGAGATTCAACTTCTTCCTGGTTTAGTCTTGGGAGGGTGTATTTGTCTAGAAATTTATCCATTTCTTCTGGATTTTCTAGTTTATTTGCGTACCTTTTTCTAAGTGATATGTACAGTAATTGTATATCTAACATATATGACATCATAGACTGATGAAATCTACGAATGAACAATTTCTTTAGCAATTCAGTGTTTTTAGATCCTGGTCGAGATTTAAAATCCAAGGAGAGGGACATGAATAGTCCTGTTTAAATCACATGACAGCCTATTGTCCTTGAAAAGGGTGGGGTACCTGATGGGTAGTTCCAACACAATTTAATTCAATAATGATGGGAGAGATTTCCAAAGAAATATCAGAATCTTATTATAAAAAAAAGGAACATGAATATTGAGCAAGCAATACAATTGGGTTAAAAAAAAGTGCATTATGAATTTTGGCAGCTTGACGACTGCCAAGATCTATTGTAAAAAAAAAAAAAAAAAAAAAAAACTGAAGCAATTTAAATTAATCGATAGTCATGAGATATAAATTCACCAGAATCTTCATCAGCATGATGGCATACTCTAATTATTGTCTGTTATATGTTGTTGTATATATTTTCCAGTCTATCATTTTTCTTTTGACTTTGTTTACATGGTGCTTTTTCATACAGATCATTGTTATTTTGGTATTGTTGAGCATCTAGAACTCCCAGCCCATGAAAGAAAGGGATTTAAGCTCAACAGAGTATGTTCTCTTGAAAGCAGCCAGTATAACTGGGTTCAGTGCAGCTAGAGAATGGAGACAGATCCTCTGATATGCTGACGAGATAACTAACTGGGCTGTTCAAAATAGTGAGTTGGAGATTTCACCCTAGGTGTCAACAGAGGGGCAAGCCCTTCGTAGATTACTGAGTCTTCATCTCTGTCTTCCCTTATGCTGCGTTGTAAATAACAATACATAGAATACAGCCTACACAGGGTCACTCTTGATCCTTGGGGATCCCAAAATTTCCAGAAGGCATGGAATCCTCTCAAGCCCCTACAATGAAGTTAAACTGTCCATGTGTATCACCAAACACCCATGTCCAATACTGACTTTATTCCTTTATTTCCATGATATCTTTCAAAAGAGGGGATCATGAGCATATGGAATTTTATCCCTTAAGACATCTAGATTTTTTCTGTTTTGGCTAAACTTAAACCTCAGTAGTAAAGCAATAATTATGTAAAGCCAGTGTTTATCTCAAGTACTTTTTATTCAATATTCAAAAATGCTAACAGAAATGGAAAACATGTACATACAACTTTGTAATTTAGAAAAACGTCCAATAATCATTCAACCAAGTATTTTGACTCAGAGGTTCTTTTTTATAAAATCTGATTTTACCTTTGGTACTTCATAATTGGTTTATTTTAGTCTGTAAACAAACATTAAGAGAGATAAGAGAACTCTTAACTCCCGAAATATAATTTAGAAGACTACATTTTTATTCATACAACATAAAACATTAAATCATGTCTTTATCCTTCATGCTTCATGATGACGATGTGTTTGCAAACACATATTTAAAAACTCGAAAAATATTTTGAAACCAAATACCTGTACTAATGCTGAGGAGAGGGAATCATTCTGAAACAAAATGTGTAAAGAATAAACGATTGCAACATCAGTCTCCCCACAAGTTTATGGAATGATCACAGAAAGCAATTCTGAGTTCACACAATAATCCACTTTAAATGCTGGCCATTATGATTTATTTGTGATTCTGGAAACCATAAGTACTATTATTTTTGAAAAGCAATTAATGCAAAACAGCAGTATTAAATGTGTGTCAACAGAATTACTCATTAATATAAATGCTTTTCCCAATTATGGTGAGAGGTGTTGATTATTTGTAGTCAGAGGAAATTAAATTAAATAAACCCTAATATCTAGGGCCTTGCCATTTTGCTTCGTAAGCAAGAGATATTTTAAGTTAATCCTTGAGGTTGATTGGCTGACTGCCATTATTAGATCAGATCCTGGGTTTCTAGTGGGGAAAGTTAGTCCTAAGAAAAAGTCATCTCCCATGGTACCTTAAATGTAGTTGATGCAGGTGTCATTTAAATTTCCAGATACAGAAAAATTAAGTCAAACGTTTGAGAATGAATTTTCAATATGTCTGGTAGATACTTTATAAACTTTCATAAAATGCTTCATTTAAAAGTATAAAATAATAACAAAGATTTTGCATTTCATCTGAACTATAACTTATGTGATTTCCTGTAGTTAGCCTAGACTTATAAATAAACTCTATGGACATTTCTTGTGGGCTCAAAGACCAAGATTTGAAGATTATTCAAGATTCTTTTTTTTTTTTTTTTTTTGAGGCAGAGTCTCACTCTGTCGCCCAGGCTGGTGTGCAGTGGTGCGATCTTGTCTCACTGCAAGCTCCACCTTCCAGATTCAAGCAATTCTCCTGCCTAAGCCTCTCAAGTAGGAAAAAAAAAAAGAAAGATTTTTGTTAGCCCTAAGACCAGAGCTTTGTCGACAAGGACATCATCATTTGAAGTCAGCTTTAATGTCTATTCACAAGTTATTTTTGTAATTCTATTCCAAATTCTTAAACTTGTCAAATCACAAGATGATATATAATATGTCTTGCTTTTTATGAAATGACAATTTTCAAAAATGACCTAGATAAATAACTTAAAAGAGAGATAGCACACTTCAGAGAAACATTTCAAAAAACTTTCTTCATGGAACAAATTGGTTTTAAAACAGCACTGTCCCCTCAAACATTCTGAGATGATGGAAATATTCTATATTTGCACCATCTAAAGTGGCAGCCACTAGCCAATGAGAACTTGAAACATACCAGTGTGAGGAGAAAACTAAATGTTAAGTTTAATTATTATTAATTTAAATTAAAATGGTCTCATGTGACTAATGGCATGTTGGATGTCAAAGCTCTAGGATATAGATTCCCTATTCGAATAGCCATGATCACTCATCATTTGTTAATCATAAGAAAGAGGAAACAGTGAAACTCTACAAAAGCAGCTCAGCTCTTCTGGGTCTCAATGAATACGGACACCGGATTAAGTCATCCCAAAATGGTGTCAAGAATTCTGGTAATGAATAATCCAGTCTCATCAATTAATATGTTAAACTACTGATCCACAAAACTGACTGTATTCATTTTTCACTTTCCCAAACAGAATTATATATTAATCACTTCAGATAGTGGTGTTTACTTATAAGGTTACCACCACTGACCTAGTAAATATAGATATGTGTAGTTATGTGTCTGGCTTGGAAATCAGTTTCCCAGAGGTACTCTCAGTCATTCAATTGTTATTTTGCAATTTTTGTTAACATAGAATAAATAGAAAATACTTTTATTACCTATACTTTATTACCCATACCTATTGTAACAAATGTATATTTATTGATTATAAAAATTTGCATGTTTAAAAAAATCCAAGCCATACAACATATAAAATAAAGTTAAAAAATTCTATCAACTAGAAATAATTATTGTTAAATTTGTTACCTTAATTCCAGACATCTCTATTCATAAAGAAACACAGAGGTATAGATAACTAGATTGAGTTCAAACTAGTATTATTAAAATAGAATTGTACTTGTTATTTTCATTTTCAAAATTATGACATGCTATTTTGTTTTGATTTAAAATTTAAAAGTGAACAATGCTGCATTAAAATGAAATGAATTGTTGCTAAATTTTTGGTAATTGCTTCTTCATCAAAAAAATACCATGACCTAAAATATTCATCTAAATTAAATTTTAAATGATTACCACAAAATTTAAGTTGTTAAGTCATTTTTGTTTTTAGCTAAATATCTCGGTTGCAGGCAGTAGATGAATGGCTCATATGAAGACGAGGAAATGAACGTTCAAACACTGCTTCCTACCACCCCTCTTCTTTCACTTAAAATTAGTGATCCTGTTTTTGGTTTTTGTTTTTATTTTATTTTATTTTATTTTATTTTATTTTATTTTATTTTGTTCTGTTTTAAATTATATTCTGAAGGTTTATATCACTTACACTCTATTCTGTAATATTTGGATTCTTAATGATAACTCAAGCACAATATGACCAGCTCCCAGCTCTCCAGTAGATTAAAACTTGCTCTTCGTAATGTGTTGGCCATTTGGGTCATAAGTAGCTTCAGGCTTCCACTTGCTCCGTCCATAAAACTTGAAGTCATTCGTCATTCTTGAGTCCTCTCCATCTCCCTCATTCCAATTCCAGACCATATTCTGCTGGCTCTACCTCCTAAATGTCTCCAGAACCTACCCACTTTCCAGCACCTTCACTGCCATAACTTGGTCCAGGTCACCATCCCTCACCCTCAGATCCTTGCACAGTCTCCCACCTGGCCTTCCTGCTCTGCTCTGGCCCTGGCCCCTCAGTCACATCTCAACACAGCAGACAGAATGATGCTCTTACAAAGACAATACAGTGATTTTAACCCTTTGAGCAAAACACTTCAAAGCCCTAACATTCGCCTAGAAAGCCCAATGCAGTCTTGCCCTGTTACTCATTCCATCCCATCTCCTATTATTTCACTCCAGGCACACTGGCCTTCCCAACTACACCGGGTATGTTCCCGCCTCATGCTTTTCATACTTGATGTTTCTTCTTTCTGGAACCACTTTGCTTCAGACTCTGTCACCATGAAAGATTTACTCAGATGCCAACTTCTCAGGGTGGCCTTTCCTGACCACCCTATTGATTGATTTAAATATTTTATTGACACAAGTATGTGTATATATTTATGGGTCACATGTGATGTGATATTTTGTTACATGCACAGGCTGTATAACCATTAAGTGAGGGTGTTTGGGACGTCCATCTCAAGGATCTATTATTTTATATGTTGGGAACATCTCAAGTCCTCTCTTCTTGTTATTTTGAAATATACAATGCATTATTGTTAACTATAGTCGCCCTCTCTGCTATCGAACATTAGAACTCATTCCTTCTATCTAACTGTGTGTTTGTACCCATTTACCAACCTCTCTTCATCACCATCTCCCCAGTACCCAAACACCCTTCCCAGCCATCATCCTACTGGTAACCATCATCCTACTCTCTAACTTCACGAGATCAACTTTTTAAGCTCCCATATATGAATGTAAACATGCAATATTTGTCTTTCTGTGCTTGGCTTATTTCATGTAACATAATGCCCTCCAGTTCCATTCATGTTGCTGCAAATAGTAGGATTTAATTCTTTTTTATGGCCAAATATTATTCCATTGTGTATATATACATTCCATAGTTTTTTCCATTCATCTGTTGATGGACACCACTCGGTTGATTCCATATCTTGTTATTATGAATAATGCTGCAATGAACATGGTAGTCTATATATCTTTTTTATATACTGACTTCCTTTCCTTTGGATAAATTCCCAGCAGTAGGATTGCTAGACTGTATGTTAGTTCTGTTTGCAGCTTTTTGAGAAATTGCCATACTGTTCTGACCTCCCAACTTAAATCACAGTCCTCTCCTCAAACTTTCCATCCATTTCTCTCTCCAGCTTGTTTTTCTCCGTAGAACTTATCACTTTCTGACATATTGTGCATTTTACTTCTTACTTTGTTTATTGTTTGCCATCCCCCTATTAGAACGTTTCCACAAGGGCAGGAAAATTTCCCTGTTCTGTTCACTGTTTTAGGTTCAGTGCCTGGGACAATAGTGTCATATAGGAACTTGGTATTTGTTTACAGAAAAAGATTGAGTGAATAATTGCTGCAGGATTTTTTAATGGTTTTTGTTCTTGATTATTCATGTCTTCTATTTTTATATAAATTCAGCCCCTCACTCTGTTACCATTGTTTATATATTTCTGAATTGTCTGGAGATTTTAAAATTTTCTATTGCGATGTAACAACTTACCGCAAACTTAATGATGTAACACAACACTCATCTAATAACTCACAGTTCTATTGGTCAGAAGACTGGCACAGCCTCCCTGTGTCCTCTGCCAAGGGAATTACAGGCTGAAATCAAGGTGTCAGTCAGGGTGAGTGCTCATCTGGAGGCTCTGGGGAAAAGTCAACTTCCAAGCAATTCTAATTGTTGGCAGAATTCTCATCATTGCTTACTGAATGTCAGCTGGGGCCGTTCACAGCAACTAGAAGCTACTTGTCTGCCTTGCCTTCTGTCTTCAAGCCAGAAATGTTGAACCACTTTCTTCTTGTGCTATAAATCTCTGACTTTTTTCTTCTGCAACGAGTGGGAGAAAGCGCTCTTTATAAAGGTTTATGTGATTAGGTCACACCCACTTGGAAAATCTTCATATTGTAGGAACAACTGACCTGGCACCTTAATTATGTGTGTAAAATCTGTGTACCTAGATTGGTGTGGAATTGAATAACTGGGAGCAGGTGTGTGTATTGCAGGGGCTGTGAACCTTAGAGGGGCGTTTCAGAATTCTACCTACCTCAGATTTCAGTATAAGATTTTTTTTTCTTCTTCTCCTAAGAAAGGTTTGTAAGATCTGTATTCCTGAATTGCTGCAAACTTGAGAAACTTGTCTCCTAATGGGGCAAACAATTATTTACTTTTTTACCAACCAAAATGCTATAGACCTTGCTCCTCGTATTTCCTACTTTTAGCTGTCTCACTGATTTTTGCTACTAGTTTTCCACTCTTCTTCTGATTTTCTGGATTTAATCATTCAGTCATTTGGGTTGTTTTTTTCCAAGAAGTAATCATGGGCACAATAATTCCTAAATTTTTTCAGTGTTTCCAAAATGCTTATTCAGTGAATAAAAAAAAAAACTGGCCATAATATTCGTTCCTTCAAGACTTTGTGAACATGATCTGTTACCTTCTGATACTGATTATCGTTGTAAGAATGTTCAAGTCCAGCCTGATCTCTTTGTTAGTAACTTTCTTTTTCCACATTCATGCCAAAAGTTTAATAACAGCCAGAACACTGATATTTGATAATTGCATCTTTCACATAAACTTTTAAAATACAGATTTAGCTTGTATATCAAATAAATTATTTTCTATTATATCTTCAAATCACTTTATTTTGGGGGTTTCTACTTCAAAAACACCAATTATCACCCACAAGCATATTTGTCTTCTTTTCTTTTAAAGGACTTCCAGCTTTCTCTTAGGTTGTTAATTAGAATTTTTTCTGTCTATGTTCTCTTCCTTTCTGCAAATTCAGAACAGAGTCCTATAGAACATTGAGGGCTGGTAACATATTTTTTTTTTTTTTTTTGCCCAGCTAGAACACAGCAATGATAATTGCTCTGTCTTTCACAGCTCTGCCCTTGTCTTTCAGAGCTTTCCTCCAAGCTCCCACTTTCCCCTGCACACAATTCTCATTAAGTAAACATTTCCTGAATTTTTTCAGTTTTTGGGTATCACATTTGGCACATTTGGGAGGTAAGAGCAGGGATAGGTTTGGGAACTGTACTAAGACGAGAAAGAACATTTTGTTTATTTCCTTTCTGTTACTTTTTAAGACAAAGTACTAAATTATACCTTTCCATTGTTGGGTCTCTCTTGGCGAGATTGTTTTTCCTAATTTTGAAGCTTTTGCTTGTTTACTCATTTCCATGTTTGCTGTTTGTTTAGTATATTTTTACCTTTGTTATTATGATGTAGAAGGCAAAGAAAATGATCAATAAAATATAATTGTACAACTCAATAAATTATTACAATATGAATATTTCTAGGACATGGATAATTTTCAGTAACCAGAAATTCTCCTCCTCCTCACTGATTTATTTCCTTTAAAGGTAACCAGTATCCTGATTCCTCACACAATAGTTCATTCTTGCCTGTCTTAAATGTTATATGAGTGAAATAATAAGGTATGTATATTTTTTCTGGTTTCTTTCAGGCTATATTTCTAAAGTTTGTCCATCTTGTTGCATATAGGTATAACTTACTTGTTTTATTTGCTCTTTAGTATACCATTGTTTGAGTCTACCATAATTTAGGCATTATATATGGGCATTTGGGTTATTTCCAGGGTATGCCTACTATAAATATTTGAGCTGTGGACATTATAGCATGGTCTTTGGTACATGTTTTTACATATTTTTGTTGGATATATTTAAAAGTGAATTGAGTCACATGATACGCATATGGTCAACTTAATAGAAAGTGCCAAATTGCTTTCCAATGTGGTTAAGCTAATTACACTAATTCACACTTCTAGACTTTTATGAGGACTACTATCACTCAGCATACTCACCAACACTTAGTATTACCAATCTTTTTACTTTTAGCCAGCTCATGGGTGTGCAGCGAACCTGTACATAGGTTTGCTTCCTATTTTGCTGATTAAAAATGAAGTTGAACACTGTTTTGAATTGAGTGTATTAAATTAGCATCCCTACTAAGATATTTTCTGTATGACAGAGGGTAAGCCAGAGACTACAGTCCTAACAACCACCTGTCTTATTTTGCACTGAAGTCTAACATTTAGAGGCAATTCCTAGAAGGGAAGGGAAGGTCACATTCTTCAGAAGAGGTTGTAGCAAGACTCACAGGCAGACATTAGATTCACAGAAGCCTGTTGAGAACTATTGTATAGAGAACACAGACTCTTGGGAACTATTTGCTTTACTGATGTAGACTGAGAGGGTGGGAGCTTCTCTGAGCTCTACTCTCTCAGCTCTTTAAGTATTTGTACAAGCTTCTAATTCCCTCTAATAAAGCCCTTCATACCTGGAATACATAGAGTAGCTTCTGTTTTCCTGTGCAGATCCCTGATGCTCTGTCATATGTATTGGCCCTTGAGGTATTTTTGTGAAGTGCTTGTTCAAGTCCCTTACCTTTTTCTCCTTGCTGGGTTGTCTTTTTCTTGTTGATTGGCAGGTGTCTTAGTCAGCTTGGACTGCCATCACAAAATACCAGACTGGGTGGCTTAAGCAGCAGAAATTTATTTTCTCACAGTGCTGGAATTGAAAGTCCATGATCCAGGTGCCATCAGGGCTGGATTTTAGTGACGCTCCTTCCTGGCTTCCAGACAGCTGCCGTCTGCCTGTGTCCTTAATAGCCTCTTCTCTGTATGAGAGTGGCAAACTCTGTTGTCTTGCTCTCTTCTTACAAGAACATCAGTCATATCATATTAGGACCCCACTCTTATGACCTTAAAGGCTGTATCTGCAAACACAGAAACATTGGAAGTTAGGGCTTCAACATATGAATCTTCAGAGGACACAATTCAGTCTGCAATGGTAGGAGTCCTTTATATTATTCCTAAGTTCAGCTATAGATGAAGAAAATAGTTATCTCACTTTGTAGCCTGTTTTTCAGCCTCTCAAATGGTGTAGTTTGATTAAAAGTACTTAATTTTGAAATAGTTTAATGAATTTATGATTGTGTTTATGTTTTATTTTAAAAGTTACTTCCTAACAATAGTCATGAAGATATTCTCCTCTGTTATCTTTATTTAGATGCTTTATTATTCTGCCTTCCATATTTATGTCTAGTGTCTACCTAGAAACAATTTTTGGTAAGCCCTTTTTCCCATATAGTTTTACAAATAACCCAGCACTCTCTATTGACTAGAGTATTCTTTCTTGCATTTCTCAAAAGTACTAATGTTTGCATAAATCAAGTATCTGTGTCTATGTGAGCCTTTTTCTGGGCATCTATTTCACTGCATTGGTTTATGTGTCTATAGTGGATGCAGCCCCACCCTCTCTTAATTATCTACCATATAGCAAGCCTTGATATCCATAAAGCAAGAATTCTTACACACAAGAATGTGTAATGCAAGATCATCTTAGCTATTCTTGTTCTTCTGAATTTCCATATAAATTTTAGAGTCAGATTTTCAGTTTCCATTTTCAGTTTCCTGCTAATCTATTTTTGTTATTTTCTGTTTTGTTCTGTTTCCATTTGAGTTAGCTTCTTGGGGCTGGGGGATGGTAGGGGTATGAATCTATGCTCCCTGTTGCCACAGTTATCTAATGCATACAAAAATATAATCTTAAATTATAAATTAAATGTATATAATTTAACTTCTAAAATCACCTTCAAGGTAAGACGTAAAATACTCAGACAGTTAAACTGCTACATTGGCTTGTCCTGGCCTTTATTTCCAGCCACAACACTGGCCCTGGATCATCCTTCATCTGACGTTTTGAATACTTATCAGAGGCCAAGAATAGAGCTACAAGTTGAACTTATCCTCTTCCATTAGTTGTCAGCCTGGGTGTCATGTTTTCCAGAAGTCTTTCCTGAGTTTCTTCAATAGGGCTAAGGACTCTCTTCTCTGAGCCAGAGATAATTGTCCCTATCTATGTTAGCCTATAGTCTTAAAATTGTCTAGAAATTATTTCCATCTCCCTAAAAAAGGGATGGAGATACAATTTAGTCATCTTGAATCACAAAAACTTAGGGCAAAAGCCTGTGGTTTAGGGAATATATACCAGAGAGAGAGTGATAGAGAATATATGTATAAGGAAAGAGGGAAAGAGAGTTGTCATTTTGTTTTACTATCATAATAGTTTGCATTATTTTTCTATAAGTCATTGCTATGAACTTCTTTTGATTATCATAAAGGACACTGGGAGCACATATTTTAGAAGAGTATTGAAAAGAAATGGGGGTTCTGTAGGGAAATGGCTCTGCCATGGTGCCCTGGCAATCTTGCACAGCTCCACGCAGGGCAATGCTTGACCATAGTCTGACTCAAGGCTTGATGGCGAGTTCTGTGACTCTCTTTTTGGTGTAAGGGGAGGTACACCTTTTAAGGAGTTGCTGGAAGGCAGTTTCTCATTCCAATCTTGTGGAAGACTCCCACAAGACGATCCTGGTTTCAGTTGAGTAAAGGACTTTTCTACCTCACCTCACCCCTTGGAGTACAGCTGCAGAATTCTTGACTAAGTTTATAAACCTGCTTGGCTGTGGTTATAGAGGCTGCTCCTCCATGACAGAGTGACACTTCACTGGTGTCACCCACCATCTGACTCTTCTGGGTTAGTGTCATAATGTGGAACCAGGGACTTGGGGAGCTGACATCATCATGCTGATGTTGCTTTGCTTTTGCTTAAGAAGCAAATTGTCAGGATCTGTCTAGGACTCTTGACTCCTTACTAGCCAAACCTATGGAAGGGTGCAAGCCAACCTTACAAATGTAATAGTCATCCTTGTGGTCTTTTTAGTCGCTGTACTTCTGCTTTGAGAATGCTTGACCACTTGATAGATTCTCCTTAAAATGTCAGCTGATTAGCAAATCTTCCTTCAGATTCTGCCAAAAATCCTTATTAATATGCTTTTTAAGATTGAAAACTCGGCCAGGCGCGGTGGCTCACGCCTGTAATCCCAGCACTTTGGGAGGCCGAGACGGGTGGATCACGAGGTCAGGAGATCGAGACCATCCTGGCTAACCTGGTGAAACCCCGTCTCTACTAAAAATACAAAAAATTAGCCGGGCGTGGTGGCAGGCACCTGTAGTCCCAGCTACTCAGGAGGCTGAGGCAGGAGAATGGCATGAACCCCGGGGGGCAGAGCCTGCAGTGAGCCGAGATCGCGCCACTGCACTCCAGCCTGGGCGACAGCGAGACTCTGTCTCAAAAAAAAAAAAAAAAAAAAAAAAAGATTGAAAACTCATGATGACAGTATAAAGAAGAACCTACTGTCTACTTGCTGAAATAGAACTGGCAAAATAAAACAATAAAAGCAGTGACAGCCTCTGTGCATCAGGTTCACTTGTAGGAAAAATTATGCTTCGTTTTTCCTTAACTAAATGGTTTCTTTTTCAGACACAGGAGATTGGTGCCAAGTTCTTTGCTACCCCCGGGCATTTAGCAGGCTGTGTTCCCACTGCCTGCTCTCCAGCCCTGTTCTCACCTGACAACACATTTATGCTCAGCACATGGTTAACCCCTTCTCATTCTTTAGTCCTCAGCTTAAATACCATCTACCCAGAGAATCGTTCTTAATCCTCGACTACTTTCCCTTTCTCTATGCTTTCCCTTTGTCATATGTACCACAATTTTTTATTAAAAATGAAAGAGACACATTATGATTATTCATGTTTATCTCTCCCACTGAAATGTAAGGTCTATGAACATAGAGATCATAGTTTTTGTTTGCTTATTATTACCATGGTATTTCCACTACCTAGCTCAGTTCTGCCATATAGTGGAGCTTAATAAATATTTATTGAATAAAATAATAATCATGGAGTGAAAAACTAGAAAAGCAGCCACCCACCTTTGGTTTTTTGGGTGTTAAATCAGATTGCTGTATTTCTCCTACCAGTTAAAATTTCTCTTTCCTGCTGTATGTACTCAAGGACTTAAATTCCAGAAGTATTTGACAAAACGCATATGGTGGGGTGGGTGGGAGTGTTGAGTTACGGATTCCGCGATGTTATTGAGGAAACTGATGTTACTGAGGGAGGATAGGAAGAAAGGATACTGAGAATGTCACATTGAGGCCTTGGAAGTAGAATCCCCACAGTTAAATTATGTAGATGGAGAGCACACAAGAAAAAGGTGAAAGTATTTGAAATTGGGGGGTGTAATTTTTAAAAACAAGTTTTTATTGCTAGGCATGGCGGCTCATGCCTATAATCCCAGATACTCAGAAGGCAGAGGCTGGAGGATTGCTTGAGGACAGAAGAACAAGACCAGCCTGGGCAACGTAGTGAGAACCTATCTTTAAATAAATACATATTTTTCTTAGTTTCATATAAAAAATAACGGTCTTAGGAATTGTAAGATGTTCTCGCATTTGTCCCTCAAATCTGAATTAGACAAAAGTCTGCTAGACATTTGTTTTGGAGTTCACATCAACCAAATAAATAGAGAAAATCACCAATTTTAGTTATTTATCAATATCATGTTCTGCAATGACTTCTATGAAGATGAGAATTAGTTACACACACACACAGAGCACACACACAAATAATCAGGCAAAATTATTGCAGCAAATAAAAAGAATCAGTATCCTAAAGATTCAGAGGAATACCAATATTTACTAAGCCAGATGAACATTTTGGGAAATTGACCCCCTTAATTCAAGAGATAAAGATTCTAGCCCAAAAATAGAGACAATTATAAATGCAGGTATAGATGTAAAGGTCACAAACAAAAGAATGTAAGTGTGATAGATACAGACAGGGTGGAGGAAAACCAAAAATCAAAACAAACTAAAATACTAAGTAACAACGAATATCAATGGTTGGAAGACAAACTTGAGACGCTCCCCCAAAGTGCAGAAGAAAAAGACAAATGAGGCTAGGGGCGGTGGCTCACGCTTGTAATCCCAGCACTTTGGGAGGCCGAGGCGGGCGGATCACGAGGTCAGGAGATCGAGACCACGGTGAAACCACGTCTCTACTAAAAATACAAAAAATTAGCCGGGCGTGGTGGCAGGCGCCTGTAGTCCCAGCTACTTGGAGAGGCTGAGGCAGTAGAATGGCGGGAACCCAGGAGGCGGAGCTTGCAGTGAGCCGAGACTGCGCCACTGCAGTCCAGCCTGGGCGGCAGAGCAAGACTCCATCTCAGATAAAAAAAAAAAAAAAAAAAAAAAAAAAGAAAGAAAAAGACAAATGAAAATAGTAAGATATAACGGAGGGGTAATAGTGAGTGAACTCGAGTATTAAAATTATTATTGGGAAAGCTACCAGAACTACTACAAAATAATCTAAAAATCTATCCTGCAAAAATTATAAAAGTGATCTTTACTCAAGAGAGGTAATATAGTTTGTTCAAATGAAAATAGATTTATCTTGAGATAAACAATTGGAAGAGAAACAATATGTAGCACATGAGCTTCCCCATAAAAAAAAAGGCCACCAGTATTCTTATAAAAGTATTAACACAGAGAAGAATAGACTCATGTAGTGGTTACAAGAGTTCCAAGAGGGAAAGACAAAAGACTGCGAACCTAACTAAACTCAGATCACAGGATCCCAAACCAGGGGAATTTACTATGTGTATATCACACGTCTGTCCTTTTTTAAAAAATCTACTCTGCCTTTGATCTTCTACCTATCAAATTTATATTGACATTCCCCCATTAGCTATACCAAAGTTATTTTGTGGCAAGTTAAAAAACATTGTTTTAAATACTTCAGAAAGAGTTTGCAGAATTAGGGAAATGGAAGAAGCTCACAGTAAAAACAAATGAACACACACACAAACACACACACACACACAAAACAAAAAAACAGAAAATGGAAAACCATTTTATAGGAGTTATAGATATATTGTGGAATGTTGGTGTGCATATTTCAAAAATAATTTTAAACTGAGCCTCAAACACTACCAGAGGAGACTGACTAAGAATTAATTTGATAAACCTCTATGGAATTTAAGAAATTAACTACCAGCAGTTTGTATAACTTTAAGTAAATAAGTTATAGAAAATAATTAATGGATAAATGGATAAAGACAGCTGTTCTGCAAGTAGCATAAAGCCCAACCTTTACAAAATATGTTTTCACTCTAAACCACCAGACTACAGTAATATGCCCCTTTTAATCTGTTTTAATAATATAGGTTCAGTTTATTATTTTCATAGGTAAATTATGTCAGTTCATAGGCCATAATTCTTTAGGTATTTTTCCTGGACAAAACCTTGGAAATTGTAGAAAAATGACATGATCTCACCACTCAATAGAACAGCTATAATCAATTAGCTATAATCATATCCAATAATTTTTTATACATTACTTCACTTGCTTGCAGTCGTTACACACATGTAATTTTATATCCTGGCTTTTATACGATGAGCCCTTTAACATGTGACAACATAGTCTTCATAATTATTTTCATAGCTACATAATATTCTGTTGAATAGAGGTTTTGTAATTGTCTTATCTACTTTTCTTCATTTCAATATTCGAGTAGACCATGGATGAAAAGTTTGTGTCCCTTTCAAAATTGATATGTTGATATCTCATCTCTAATTTGATGGGGTTTGGAGGTGCGGTCTTTGAGAAGTGATCAGGGCATGAATGTGATTAAGCTCATGAAGGAGCCATCCTAGGTGAGATTAGTGCCTTTATAAAAGGACCCTGAGAGCTCCCTGGTTCCTTCTGCCATGTGAAGATGCAGCCAAATGACAGCCATGTATGAATCAGAAAGCGGACCCTCACCAGACACCAAATCTGCCAGCGCCTTGATCTCAGACGTCTCAGCTTCCAGAACTGTGAGAAATACACTTCTCTTGTTTATAAGCCACTAAGTCTATTGTATTCTGTTATAGCAACTCAAATAGACTAAGACAAATAGCTTCCTATTTTTATTGATGACAGGAAGCAAATCATACACATTCTTTTTATATAAAGTTTATTACTTCTTTAAAAGGTTTGCATCAATGTTACTGCATATCAAAATATATTATTAGTCTTGATCTATGTTGCTCAATCAAATGAAAACATAGTGTTGCCAATACGCATGTATGAGTACCAGTTTTACTTCACATTTATTGTTATTTATCATTAAATTTTTACTTGTTTTATTATTTTATTTTCATTATTGTTTCATTATTTTAAAAACTTCTTTGAAAACTAACAAAATTGGCATTGGTCCTTGTTTATTATTTGTATTAACTACCAAAATTTGATAGAAGTAGAATGCAAAAAACAAAAAATCTAAAATGTGGCATTGACTCAGTAGAGGTAGAGGGGATATGAATATTGGAGCTTGGAAGCCTGGTGACTTTTGTTGAGAAATTGCAAAGCATTGAGTCAAAATATTGCTTATCAAATTAACGCAGGAACAGAAAGCCAAATACCACATGTTCTCACTTATAAGCAGCAGCTAAGCATCAGGCACTCATGGACTTAAAGATGGCAATTATAGACACTGGGGAAGAATAGAAGAGGGAGCAGCGGAAGGGCTGAAAAACTAACTGTTGGGTACTATACTCACTATCCGGGTGATGGGACCAATTGTACCCCAAACCTCAGCATCACACAATATACCCACATAAAAAACCTGCATAGGTACCCCCTCAATCAAAAATAAAAGTTGAAATTATTTTTGAAAATCATATTGATTACTATACTTTAGAAGATAAATGAAGTACCAGCCAGTGCTGTAGCCTTGGGTAAATAAGTGGGAAAAAAATCAGAATGTGTTTGTGTACTGGCTGCTTCTTGAAACTTCCAGCAAACAATTGTATCACAAAATTCCAGCAAAATTTCAGGTTAGAGTGAACTAGTCTGCAAGTAGAGACAAAAAGGCAATAGATCTTTGTTAGGAAGCGTGCTGCCTGTGGCCTACAGACTAAATTTGACTGAGAATCCAGAAATGTGTAATCTTGTTGAGCAATAGAACCAGCTATGTCTACATACGAATTGAAGCTATTAGGTACTAGTTCCCCGCCCTACAAACTATGTCTATATACGAATTGAAGCTATTAGGCACTAGTTCCCCACCCTACAAACTATGTCTATATACGAATTGAAGCTATTAGGCACTAGTTCCCCGCCCTACAAACTATGTCTATATACGAATTGAAGCTCTTAGGCACTTGTTTCCACCCTACAAATTTTGTGAGAGCACTGACAAAGGCAGAATTAGGGAGAATGCCTTTACTACTCCTGCTCATCACTTCAGAGTTGGTGGAGAATGGGAGACAGACTATCGGCCAGAAACCAAAAACCATGTTCTGTGTCTAAATAAAAATGTTAACAGTAGTTACCCTTACAGAGAGAATAAATTCTGATTTCTTTTGAATAACATACAGTACATTCCCATATCCTTATGGCCTCATCTGTTTCATCCTCCATGGCCATCTCTTCATTCCCCACTATATTGCAGATGTGCCGGACCTCCATTTCCCAATGTGCCTTGCTTTACTGAAAGCCCATTTATTTGTAGAGATAGCTCCCTGTGGCTGTCACCCTTTTTCTTCCTTTGCCCTAAATAAACTCCTATTCATCTTAGCATCTATAATAATGTCTCTCCTGGTGCTATAAACCAAGAAATAATTTTTTTTTATAAAATTGAATTGAAGTGAATCACCAGAGAAAGGTGCCTCCTGGCTGGTGATTCATGATGGTAGAGGAGGCACCTTAGTGTAATTGGGACTGTTTCATGATATTTTTCCAATTATCTCTCTCTGTTAATTCTCTCTTTTAAACACACACACACACACCAGACACATTATACACATTACTACATGAAGCATGTTAGCCAGATGTAAACCACATATCTCAACTACCAAAAAAAATAAAAAAAGTACTGAAAACCTGCTTGAATTTAAACGTGGTAAATAATTAGCATATTGTTTTGTTTTTTCATAGATCCCATTGTCTCTGTATTTTTCTCTTTTGGTGTTATAATAGGAACCTCAGAAAGGCTTCTTTCCATAGGGTACCCGTACAACATCCAGGGAATGCTCTGGTACACAAATGAATGGAACAACACAAAAGACTCAGAATTACAAATTGTATCCCATTCCAGATATAGAACTATTCCCCATCTTAAAATGACACTTTCCCTTTTAAAGAATAACAAGCCAAATGTGATCAGATTCACAAAACAGCCAGCTGAATAGCATGTGGAATGCTGAAGAAATAATAAAAATGCAAATGAAGCTGGGCACTCTGCCTGGAAAACAGAATCTGTGTGCAAACAACACATATTCATGCCAATTGTTAAACCCCTTGAAAGGACCATCACCTGTGCCTCTCTCTAAGCATAAGGCCAAAGAGGCAATAGGTGAATTTTCCACCAACACACAGTGAGAAGGTTGTAACAAGTGAAGATCATACATCTAGGAAAGACTGGGAAAAAATAATTGATTTAATTTAATTTAATCTTGATGAGGATTAAATCAAGCTTCACCTCTAATCTGACAGGTTGGCATGTCAACATAGGCATAACTACTATCATCACCCAAGAGCAATTCTTTGGAATTACGTCATAGTTGAGCTCCATAGTTTAAACCTTATTTTGGTCAATCAAAGTCTTTTTTAAAAATAGAGGTGTTAAAGAACTCAAGAACTAGAGTTAGTCTTATTCTAGATTATATGATTGGGCAAATCACTTTTTTCTGGTTCCACCCACATAATGAAGTTGACCATTTTGCAAAGTCACAAGTACAAGGCATTCTGTAAATATCAGGTGCTATTATTGTTACAGTTAGCAAGGGAGAGAAAGTGCATTCCAGACAAAATAATGATGTCGTCTAAAGTGTGGCAGTAAGAAGAAGGCAGGCACAGCTATGGAATGGGTATTCACCTGTTTGCCTGGCCCAATAAACTTTACAAATCTTTTTAAGGCCTCCACTAGTCTGTCATTATTGGTTGAGAGTAATTATCTGTTCCTTTGATTTTGATGACTTTTCAAATTCATTTCTTCACAGACAACTATTTTCTTGCTGTAATTGTTGTCTAGACATTAGGAAGAACAATCCTCTGCCTGACTGTGAGGTCCTATGACCTCAGTTTCTCTTAATTCCAATCCAATATGTCAAGATTTCTCACATACAGTTTTCATGTACCTGCTGAAGATTTTACAAGAGTTCACTTTAAGAGGCTACTATTATAGATCCCTCAAAGTCCTTCATTCTCTGCCCTCACTCAAATAATCTAAAATCATTCCCCATTAAACTCTAGAGAGAACAATCCCTTTCACTTCTGGAGAATATTCTTAACCAGGCCTGTGTCTCCAAGGCTCAGTCTCTTCCTCCACCTGAAATTTCTTTCCTTCCTTCCAGTCTCTTCATTGTTGCCCACTTATCAAAAGCAGGTGATCTTGAAGTCTCTACAAGTGTTGTAGCTGACTTACTCCTCTGAATTCATTTAGTACTTCCTGATTCGGGACACCATTTAACACTTGTTTATATTTTGTATTTCGAGATGACCCAATTTGATTGCACAGGGAATTCTGCTTCTCCCATACATAGTAGATGTCTCAAAATACAACTGATTAGTGTATTAACTGATTGGGAGTGAATCCGAAAAGTGGTTCAGAAGTCTCAAAAATACAACAAAGCCACTTCTATTTAACATTCATATTCACAGATTTGCCAACTATCTCCTCTGCCAAAAGCCTATTGGCCTTAGGGCACTATCTAAAAAAGTACAGTGAATATCAATGGAGGTAAAGAAAGTTTTCATGAAATCAGATTTGTAGGCTTATGCTGTCACTGTAAGGAAAGAATACTTATTTAGGATAACAAACTGTGTCTTTTGAAGTTTGATGATGGGATATGCAATAAGTTTCCTCTGAGGGTTGAGATAAAATTTAAATGAATAAATTATACATAGGGGCTGCTATAAAATCAGAAATGTGGCTTTCTGAAACTACCTATCTGTTTCAGTGTAAACCATACGGTATGTGCATTGTAAGCATTATTTATATTTAGTATTTAGGTTTTATAAGGAATGAAGAAAAGTCATACCACATCTAGAAAGGGTATGAACATAGAAGGCAACACTCATGGAAAGGTCTGTGTCTTGACAATATTTTTGATCAAAAGTTGTCTCCATAGTTACAATACTATTGCCCTTATCTTACATGAAGTAATAAATCACTGTATTTTTTAATGTTACTTAGTTACTAAAATATAAAATTCCTGTAAAGCCAAATTATTATGTAAAGTTCATATTGAATATTTATTTTAAAATAAACCAGCACAACTACTATGCTTTTTATGTTAGTGAAAAAGAAATGTTGCATTAATATTTCTTGCAATTTACATTTCCAGAAATAGATATGGGTGGATCTATTCTCAGAGAAATTACTTCATCTAAAGAGCTTGAGAGCTATGTTTATTATTAATATTTGATTTTACTATTAACTTATCAAGTAAAATAGTACTATGATAAAGAAATGAATCAGTTCTCTGACTTTGCGGAATACTGTTTGTTATCATCATAGTTACCAGCCCCTTCAAAACAAATTTAGGCTTGCAATTTATGGAGAAATTTAGAGAGGAGATGAAGAATAGAGACTTCAGCCACTCGAAGGAGTTATTACACTATTCCTTCTGACAGTGTTTGGTTTTTAAAGCTTTAATTTGATGTATTTTGAAGGGCCATGGCATGAGGTCATACTAAAAAGATTTATTATGTGACTGAAATATTGCATGCCTGATACTTTCAAACTTGCAGAATTCCCTTCTTAGATAAAATAATCTGAACAGCAATTTAGAGGAGTGCAACAGCTTGAGTTAGAGCACACGATATGTAAAAGTTTGGAAAAGCAAGGCTGACAGTTTTGGGTGAAGGAAAGGGCAAGGTGGAAGAGTACAGAGAGGACTTGCTCGGAGGGTGTGGTCTCCTGCAGCACCCCGTTATCTGGCAAGGACCTCCACCGGGACAGCCAAAACTTAATCAAATCATGCAATAGGTGGAACAGAGAGCAGCTGACTGGATTACAGTTCCTCCAATTATTTCCTCTTGCAAAGAACTTTTGTTACCATTAGAGAAACAAAAGCACATTTGTGTCCCCCACCTTCCATTACTCAAATGTCCCTGTATTATATCTATCAACTAAATATTTAAATTAAATTAAATAGATGGGCACAGATATCAGTAAGTGGCTGCAAAGTTTATGCAACAACAGCAATGTAATGTAAAGTAACACTAACCTGGTCTGATCCACCTGTCCAAGCCAAGAAGGCCAAAGTAATTACTATTTTACTATACCTGCACCTGGATTCTGTATTACATTTCAGGTAGACTTCTATATGAATTTTACTTTAATTTAGTACTGAAACCATGAAATGAGGTAATCCCTAAAAGCACCATGTGGACTCAGGTAAGTCACATGCTTTGATGGATATTCACAGTTATATATCATAAAAAGAAATTTAGAGCTATTACAACCCAATGTTTTTTTTTCAAGTAAGTCATATAAAATTTTAACATCCACATAATTTTCCCAAAGGAAACTTTAATTTCTCTGCATGGCATTATGATAGTCATGGTACTGTTTAAAACACAATGGTAATTGTACCTGTGATTCATGAATTTGGGTGAGCCATATGGTATATACGGTATTAATTGAGCTGGTTGAAATCCAGAAGCAGTGAAATGTTCATCTTCCTCTGACTGTACAAAAGTTCTGAATGCTCAAGCATTACTTATTAGCACATCAGACACTTCATGCTCAGAAATGCTCGCAAGTTTGTCAGCATTTTCTGCTTAAATCCTTGAATGTCTCTATCAAATTTTCTCTCTCCTTTTACTCTGTCATTGAACTCTGTCTCTCTTTCACACACACACACGCAAACAGATGGACACACAGCTTGTACTTATCTCAGTTTGCAATGCTTTTGCTTTTGTAAATTTGAGTGCTCAAGGGGATTTGGAGACTTTTGGTCATATTTGTTTTTTATTTTTTTACTAAAAAAAAAAATAGCTTGAATGAAAAAGGTTTACCATCAAGACTTTGCCTTCTACCAGGGCCCAATTTTCCTCTCTCAAGAAGAAATTGACAGCCTCCATTATGACACAGCTGCTCTCTTAGGTAGCTGTATGTATTTATTTCATATAATCCTTATAATCACTCCAGATAATTCACTCATTTTATTCTTATGTCTATTCAAGCATCACCATGTCAGGAAAGCTTTCTATGCTAAACTAAATAGGAACTGCCCCTATTATCTCAATCCCTTTTTTTCTATTTTTATTATTAGCACTTACTATCACCTGACATACAAACCTTGATTATTTTGTTTCATCCCTATTATAACGTAAGCATTTTCAAGTAATCATTTGTCCTGCCTTTATTACTAGATATACTAGGTATCTTCATTGCTTACAAGAGTAGCTGACACATAGTAGATGCAAATAAATATCTGTAGAATGAATGATAAGCTATCAACCAAGGGCTAAAGAACAAAGAGTCTGTAGTCTTAATGTATGGACTCAACTCCCTAGAGATGAAATATAAAATAGTGGCTAAGAGTGTAGCCTTGGAGTCAGACCACTTAGGTTTGAATCCCAACTTTACCATTTGGTGACTACATGACTGATATGGTTTGGCTGTGTCACCACCAAAATCTCATCTTGAATTGTAGTTCCCATAATTCCCACGTGTTGTGAGAGGGACCCTGAGGGAGGTAATTGAATCATGGGGGCGGGTCTTTCCCATGCTGTTCTCTTGATAGTGAATAAGTTTCATGAGATCGGATGGATTTATAAAGGCAGTTCTTCTGTACTGCTCTCTTGCCTGCCACCATGTAAGACATGACTTTTCTCCTCATCTGCCTTCCACCACGATTATGAGGCCTCCCCAGCCATAAGAAACTGTGAGTCAATTAAGCCTCTTTCCTTATAAATACCCAGTCTTGCATATGTCTTTATTATGAGCAGGAGAACAGACTAATACAGTGGCCTTGGACAAGGTATTTACCTTTCCTGGGCTCCAGTTTCCCCATGTGAATGGTGATAATAGTAGCAACCACCTCATAGGTGTGGCGGGTAATGTGAAGTCTAGGGCCCATTGGCCTTTGGGAAGCTGAATCACGTGCTAAGGCCCCCAGTGTGTGATGAATGAAATTAATGGATACTGCATGCTTAGAAAAGTACCTGGCACTTCATGTTAAAGTTATCATTAACTTCATTCACTTCAGTTCATAGATGAAGATACTGAGGCTCAGAGAAGTTAAACAACACATTAAGTGGTAAAATAGGCCTTCAGACAGAGCTGCTTCTGTTGTTACAGGTGTTTTTTTTTTTTTTTTTTCTAAACCAGATTTCTTCTCCTCGTCTTATTCTCTTTTCTTGTTTTAGTGATGCTATTATTAAAAATAATAATTATTAATAGATATTGAGATTTTACTCAATGTGAGCATTATAGATGGTAAATAAAATAGAGGTCTCTTTTAAGGAAAATATGTAGAAAAGTATACTTGGATATATAAAAGGAATTACAATTCATATTCTACTTTCCTTTAAAATCTCTGAGTATTGAATTTTCTACCTACAGAGATAATTTTCAATTGCTTATTTAAAAATGCTTACCGACAAAATGTTAGGCTGAGAGGACTACAAATATAGATACTTTGATAGTTAATAAGGTCTTTCGATTGTTAATTTTACTAGTGTTGCCTTTGCCCTTTCACGTGATAAAGAATTTCATTAGCTTTATAGATTATGTGTTTTAGCACCTACCTTTTATTCTATCACAATAGTCATTTCTCTGATACCCTATAGTAGTTTTTCACACATTTTGTTTTCTAGAGAATCTTTTCTTCAGAAAGCAGTTTACTAGGAAGTTCTCTACAGAATATATCTGAGTGGGGTTGCTCTGATGGGAATAATAGATGTTGTAGAATACAGGTTAATTAATTCATTTTTCACCTCCTCCCAGGCGGCCTCTAAAATTCAGAGAAGACTCCAGAGTAAGACAATCATTTCAAAAGAAATATTGTGAATGAAGACAGGCTTCTTATGCTATGGAGTAAAGTCTACTTAAAGGAGATTTTAAAAGAAACATAGATTTTAAAGGGACACTTTTAGAAGCTTACATGTATTCATCACTGTTCTGCAGACAAGCAGAACCAATAGAATATCTTTCTTTATCACAAAGTATTGGCTCAGATATGGAGGCTGAGAAGTCCCATGATCTGCTGTTAAAGAGTTTGTTACTATTATTATTATTTTACCCAATGTAGGTGACAGGTTGATGGGTGCAGCAAACCACCAGGGCACTGTATACCTATGTAACAAAACTGCACGTTCTGCACATGTAACCCAGAACATAAAGTATAATAAAATAATAATAATAGTAACTTGCTGTCTGCAAGCTGGAGACTTAGGAAAACTATTGCCGTAGTCTGAAGGCCTAAGAGTCAGAGGTCAATGGCATAAATTCCCATCCAAGTCTGAAGTCCTGAAACCCAGGAGCATGAAGGGCAGGAGAAGCTCCATGTCCCACTTCAAACATCAACCAGAGAGGGAATTCAATGTTCTCTGCCTTTTTGTTCTATGCAGGCCCTCAACAGATTGGATGATGTCCACTCACAGTGGGGAATCTTATCTGCTTTATGCAATTGACCAGTTCAAATGTTTATCTATTCTAGAAATACCCTCATAGACACTCCCAGGAATAATGTTTAACCAAATATCTGGGCATCCTGTGGTCCAGTCAAGTTGACACATAAAATTAACAATCACAATTCAGATGAGCTTCAAAACAGTTAATTTTCCTTTAGCTCTGCCTTCCTACTCTAAGGTTGATTTATTACTGTCATTTGCCTTTTTAAGAAACACTCAGTGACTTCTAGGGTATTCCAATTATTAAAGCTTTATCTTAAAACTCATCACTGTCTTCTGACTTATTTTTAAAATGAGATTAGAGAAATGGCTTATACAGTGATCTGGATTGATTCTTGCTATATGTTCATCTCTTCCTCTCCACTCCACCTGGCTTCCCCCTGCCCATTCCAGGTTTCAAACATTAATCCTATAGCCAAGGTGTGTAAAAACCAGAGAGAATATAGCAGAACTGAAAGTAGATGCAGTCTAAAAGCAAGAGTTATTCTGGGTTTAGGGCACTGATAAGGTGTCATGGGTAATGTGAAGTCCAGGGCCCATTGGCCTTTGGGAAGCTGAATCAAATGCTAAGGCCCCCAGTCCAGACCAGCCTGTCCATACCCCATTCTGGGCAGTGAATGACAGAGCTACCACAGGTCAGGGACTGCCTGTCTGCCTGGAAAATGAGAATTTGAATACATTCAAGATTCCAGTTCAGGGCCCTTTCTCTGATGGGCTTTCTGTGATGGGAAGGAAATGTAAATCTAGACATTGCCTCTATTCATGACTAAAAATCCATTTTTCATAGGTTCAATATGATGGGAGTTTATTTAAGCAGGACAAGAAAAATAATTTTTTGCACACTGTATTTGTGGTCTAAAATGAATCTGTTGCAAATAATTTAAAAGTATTTATTTTGATTGTGTAATGTTTTTCTGAAAATCATTAAATGTACAAAATTATTTCACGTGGTTTGAGTGTACAGTTGTGTGTGTGTGTTCCCAAGCTTGAATATTAACTTGATCTGTTGTGCTAATTAATAGAATTTCCAAGTAAAGCAGGGAGTTATCAAATATTGATTATGAGTTGATAGTAATAGGATTGATTGGCCCTGACTCCAGACCATATATGTGTGAATATTTTACATTATGTTTAATGAATATTGTCTCCTAAATATGTCCAATTTCCAACCTAAAAGTTGGATTTTAGTACTTATTTGCTAGCAAATACTTTTAAAGAGTAAAATGTTAAAGTTTATTAAACACAAGTCCAGCTACAATTATGTGATGAATTATTATAAGTTGCATTAAAGTCTTCTTGTATTTACAAACATGGGACTGTTAAACAAAAGACACTGATAATCAGCATTGATAGCCGTGCTTTTAATTTTATAAAATAGAGATAAGGAAAGATAAACACAAAAATATCTGCATATAATTTCAGAAATATTTAATTTTCTCTCTAAGAATATCTGATGCTTTCATAAAGGTTACAATTCTCTGCACAGTCCCATGGATGGGGGCTTCGTAACTAATTTTTCTTGATGAGGAATAGAGGATGATTGATTAGGAGGAGAATTCATCTTAGTTAATGTTCTTTGTACTTTGTATTACAAAGAATTAAAGTAGCTGTGATCATTAGCTTTGTGGGAATCTGTAGCTGAAAACATGTTAGGTGACTAGTAGCCACATTGAGGTTTCATAAAGATCACGCTTTGATTTTGACTGTTGCTTGTTAGTAGCATTTTTTTTTTTCTTTTTAAAAAGTCATCCCGTTTGCTGTTTGGCTTCACCTCAGCTTGTCTTATGTCACCTCATCCATCATACATGAAGGGCTGTTGGCAGGGAGAGCAGTTTCTCAAAGAATTATAATATGACATGCAGTGAAACTTCTTTCTCTACGTCCTTTAGCAATAGCTTTGACCTATTCCTCTTGCTGTGGCTATGCACCAACTATACCCTATTAGCCATTCCCTCAGTAAAATTTATTATTATTGCAATTAAAATGATGCCTATGTTGAGTAGTTCATGAACCAGGCCCAGTGCTAACCATCCCAGGCTCCTTTGTGTATCTTTATTATATAGATGTTGAAACAGAGAGATAAGGTCAGTTTTCCATGGTTAGTATTAGGTAATGTGTGTCAAAACTGGGACTCAAACATAGATCCAATCTAAAGTCCATTTTTTTTTTTTACCTCTTGACAAGATGTCACCTCCATATATCCAGCCTGTATCTTTGTTTTAGTTTATTAATTCATTGGTTTATTTAATAAACATTTATTACATACCTAGGACAAGGTGTTGGAATCTAAAGATACATAGAACAGAGTGGCTGGCCTCCCCAGCCTTTACTCAAGATGAGAGAGAGAAAAATTAGCAATCAAAATTAAAAGAAATAATTGTTTAGAGGAGGAAGAGAAACACAATTCAGTTTTTCTTGTGAAACTCAAGGATAAACTTTGCAAATTAGGGTGATATTGGAGCTGATTCTTGAAGGATGAGTAGGTATTGAGATAGGAAAAAGCAAGATTTTTTTGAGGAACATCAAGACTGGAAACTAAATTAGCAAAGTTTGAGAGGTTGACAAAGTCCGTATCTTGTTTAGCATCCTAATGGGAATGTATTTTCTTCTAGATGTAGATACAGGATAAACACGGAAGCATTTTATGCAGGGGATTTTGATAAGGTGAACATTTTGTAAAGATTACTACAGATAAAGAATGCCTGAGAACATGAAGCCTCCTTGAAAACTGGCTGATTCTGGATCTCAATTTTTATAATTCCCTTTTCTTCTAGAAAAGAAATAATTATTTTTGGAGTACTTATAATAAAATACTCATGTATTTGCTTTTCCTTTGATCATATTTATTCTTTTGGGTTTGGGTAGAAAGTTTGAAGAAACTGAAGAAGCCACAAGCTTCTGAATGAAAAGGCATCAGTAAAATGTACGTAAATGAATTCTGAAATGTACTGGAGTTGTAGTTAGTAAAACCAGATTTCGATTTTGCCTCTAGTAATTAGGACAGCTTTTTTTTCTTTGTAAAAATAAGAATATTTATTTTATTTTATTTTATTTATTTATTTTTTATTATTATACTTTAGGTTTTAGGGTACATGTGCACAATGTGCAGGTTTGTTACATATGTATCCATGTGCCGTGTTGGTTTGCTGCACCCATTAACTCATCATTTAGCATTAGGTATACCTCCTAATGCTGTCCCTCCCCACTCCCCCCAGCCCACAACAGTCCCTGGAGTGTGATGTTCCCCTTCCTGTGTCCATGAGTTCTCGTTGTTCAATTCCCAACTATGAGTGAGAACATGCGGTGTTTGGTTTTTTGTCCTTGCGATAGTTTACTGAGAATGATGTTTTCCAGTTTCATCCATGTCCCTACAAAGGACATGAACTCATCATTTTTTATGGCTGCATAGTATTCCATGGTGTATATGTGCCACATTTTCTTTTTTCTTTTTTTTTTTTTTGAGACAGAGTCTTTCTCTGTCCCCCAGGCTGGAGTGCAGTGGCGCGATCTGGGCTCACTGCAAGCTCCGCCTCCCGGGTTCACGCCATTCTCCTGCCTTAGCCTCCAGAGTAGCTGGGACTACAGGCGCCCGCCAACACGCCCAGCTAATTTTTTGTATTTTTAGTAGAGATAGGGTTTCACCATGTTAGCCAGGATGGTCTCGATCTCCTGACCTCGTGATCCGCCCACCTCGGCCTCCCAAAGTGCTGGGATTACAGGCTTGAGCCACCGCACCCGGCCGTGCCACATTTTCTTAATCCAGTCTATCATTGTTGGACATTTGGGTTGGTTCCATGTCTTTGCTATTGTGAATAGTGCCGCAACAAACATGCGTGTGCATGTGTCTTTATAGCAGCATGATTTATAATCCTTTGGGTATATACCCAGTAATGGGATGGCTGGGTCAAATGGTATTTCTAGTTCTAGATCCCTGAGGAATCGCCACACTGACTTCCACAATGGTTGAACTAGTTTACAGTCCCACCAACAGTGTAAAAGTGTTCCTATTTCTCCACATCTTCTCCAGCACCTGTTGTTTCCTGCTTTTTTAATGATGGCCATTCTAACTGGTGTGAGATGGTATCTCACTGTGGTTTTGATTTGCATTTCTCTGATGGCCAGTGATGATGAGCATTTCTTCATGTGTTTTTTGGCTGCATAAATGTCTTCTTTTGAGAAGTGTCTGTTCATGTCCTTTGCCCACTTTTTGATGGGGTTGTTTGTTTTTTTCTTGTAAATTTGTTTGAGTTCATTGTAGATTCTGGATATTAGCCCTTTGTCAGATGAGTAGGTTGCAAAAATTTTCTCCCATTGTGTAGGTTGCCTGTTCACTCTGATGATAGTTTCTTTTGCTGTGCAGAAGCTCTTTAGTTTAATTAGATCCCATTTGTCAATTTTGGCTTTTGTTGCCATTGCTTTTGGTGTTTTAGACATGAAGTCCTTGCCCATGCCTATGTCCTGAATGGTATTGCCTAAGCTTTCTTCTAGGGTTTTTATGGTTTTAGGTCTAACATGTAAGTCTTTAATCCATCTTGAATTAATTTTTGTATAAGGTGTAAGGAAGGGATCCAGTTTCAGCTTTCCACATATGGCTAGCCAGTTTTCCCAGCACCATTTATTAAATAGGGAATCCTTTCCCCTTTGCTTGTTTTTGCCAGGTTTGTCAAATATCAGATAGTTGTAGATATGTGGAATTCTTTCTGAGGGCTCTGTTCTGTTCCATTGATCTATGTCTCTGTTGTGGTACCAGTACCATGCTGTTTTGGTTACTGTAGCTTTGTAGTATAGTTTGAAGTCAGGTAGCGTGATGCCTCCAGCTTTGTTCTTTTGGCTTAGGATTGACTTGGCGATGCGGGCTCTTTTTTGGTTCCATATGAACTTTAAAGTAGTTTTTTCCAATTCTGTGAAGAAAGTCATTGGTAGCTTGATGGGGATGGCATTGAATCTATAAATTACCTTGGGCAGTATGGCCATTTTCATGATATTGATTCTTGCAATCCATGAGCATGGAATGTTCTTCCATTTGTTTGTATCCTCTTTTATTTCATTGAGCAGTGGTTTGTAGTTCTCCTTGAAGAGGTCCTTCACATCCCTTGTAAGTTGGATTCCTAGGTATTTTATTCTCTTTGAAGCAATTGTGAATGGGAGTTCACTCATGATTTGGTTCTCTGTTTGTCTGTGATTGGTGTACAAGAATGCTTGTGATTTTTGTATATTGATTTTATATCCTGAGACTTTGCTGAAGTTGCTAATCAGCTTAAGGAGATTTTGGGCTGAGACAATGGGGTTTTCTAGATATACAATCATGTCATCTGCAAACAGGGACAATTTGACTTCCTCTTTTCCTAATTGAATACCCTTTATTTCCTTCTCCTGCCTGATTGCCGTGGCCAGAACTTCCAGCACTATGTTGAATAGGAGTGGCGAAAGAGGGCACCCCTGTCTTGTGCCAGTTTTCAAAGGGAATGCCTCCAGTTTTTGCCCATTCAGTATGATATTGGCTGTGGGTTTGTCACAGAGAGCTCTTATTATTTTGAGATACGTCCCATCAATACCTAATTTATTGAGAGTTTTTAGCATGAAGGGTTGTTGAATTTTGTCAAAGGCCTTTCCTGCATCTATTGAGATAATCATGTGTTTTTTGTCTTTGGTTCTGTTTATATGCTGGATTACATTTATTGATTTGCATATTTTTCTCCCCCTGTCTCATGGCATAATTTGAGCTTCAAAGGATAATATCTGTGAAAGTTCTTTGTGAATTTTATAAATATCATAGAAAAGCTGTACTGGAGCTTATAATTTTTGCAGAGGCTTGAAGTGCGTGTCTCTTTGCCTTCTACTTTCAAATGGCTTTAAAGTTTTAGTGTAGTTTATAGTGTGGTAATTGTCATGCTTAATACTGATCACAGCCAATAAATCTTCTCTTGTGACTGGCATGATCTAGAAAATATCTCTCTGAGTGATGGGGAAAAAATCCCAGAGATGAGAGAGAACTCATAAAGTAAAGGAAAGCTGTGGTAAAGGAAAGTACAACAGTTTTTCTCCCATGTTTATGGATTTAAATCTTCTCAACAGTCAGCCAAGGGCTTCTCAGTCAATATTTGGACCTAAATTTGTACACAAGATTTTCTAATACAGAGTTTTAACTTTGGATCTTCCTTCCCTTTTGAATTTCCTTCCCTTTTGAATATGCCATAGCAGAGCACAGTCACATGAATTTTATAATGAATAAATTATTACAAAAAATCATTTCAACTTATTAGACCTATTAATTTTATCCTTTATGCTATGAATGGAATTTTGTCCTCTGAGAATTCATAGGTTGAAACTTTAACCCCCATTGTGACAGTAAGTAGATATTGGACCTTAAAGGAGGTTATTAAGATTAAATGAGGTAAAAAAAAAAAAAAAAAAAAAAGATTAAATGAGGTGATAAGGGGGGAGCCATATTTCAACAGGCCTGGTGTCTTCAGAAGAAGATGAAGAGGCATGAGATTCTTCTTGCTCTTCACATGCATCAAGAGAAAAAGCCATGCCAGGATCCAACAAGAAGGCAGCCGTCTACAAGCCAAGAAGAGAGACCTCACCAAAAATCAACGCTGAAGGAACCTTCCTCTTGGACTTCTAGCCTTCAGAACTGTGAGAAATAAATCTCTGTAGTTTAAGCCACACAAGCTGTAGAATTTTGCTAGGACAGCCCTAGCAGACTAAACTCTGTATTTCAAGATCTGTAGTCCTGTGTCATGAGAGTCAGGGCATGTTAACTCAGATTTTTAGCATGCCTTGAGTAACTTACAGGAAAATCATTCAATTTGAACAAAATAAAAATAATAAAATGTATGTATCAAGAGGCAGAATGATGTAGTTTCTATATTTGTCCCTGCCCAAATGTTATGTTGAATTGTAGTCCTTAATATTGGTGGTGGGACCTGGTGGGAGGTGACTGGATCATGGGGGTGGGTTTCTCATGAATGGTTTAGCACCATCCTCGTGGTGCTGTCCTCATGGTAGTGAGAGACTTCTTTTAGGATCTGGCTGTTTAAAAGTGTGTGGCACACACTCTCCCTCTTGCTCCTCCTTTCACCATGTGAAGTGCCTGATTCTAAGGACTCCCCAGAAGCAGATGCCACTATGCTTCCTGTACAGCCTGCAGAACCATGAGCCAATAAAACCTCTTTTCTTATAAATTACCCAGTCTCAGGTATTTTTTAATAGCAGTGCAAAAACAGACTAAAACAGAAAATTGCAATGCAAGAATGGCCTAATGCACACTTTATCTTGGATTTCTTTCATTATGATATTTTCTGTTTCTATTAGTTTATTTTATTTTCTCATTGTTCAGTTAATAATACATTCTATGTTAAATAGAGAATCCATGATATCAATGGTTAGTATGGAATCGAAAAACAACAAAGCGACACAATAAGGACAAGGCATTTCTTCCAATTGTCTGAGAAAACCATGTAAAGAAGGGTAAAATCTTTGCAGAAAATATTTGCTAATGATATTAGAAGTAAACTCGACCTAAAGCTACTATTTCAAAAGAGTGAACAACATGTAAAGCTCACTTTACTTTTCTGCATGTTATTATATAACTTCTAAAGAAACAAATACATAAATTAGCCTCAAGACTCTATAGATGAAAGCATTGGTTCGTAAGGACTTCATGACCGAAGAGTAGGTTCCCCTGCATGAAGAATCAAGGGTAATTCATAACGATATCATTTTGTTGCCATGTTCCACAATAATCGTTGGTGTAAAAATCTAATATATTTATATCTATACATGTATATGTGTATATGTACACATACACATATATGATAATCTCATTTTATATTATACTCTTCAAAAGGGTTGCATTATATTAATATTTATTAAGCCACATAGCCAAGCATATTTTACACATGCTTCATAGAAAATAAAAATGTTCATATTTTCCTTCTGTATCATAGTGTTACGTATGATTTAAGATGTGGGATTTAATGTCTCCTGTAATAGACATTTCCCATTAGTATATTGGACTATCATAAAATGTTTGCTCCATGAGGACATTGCCCCAATCCAACATCAACACATACCTTTTTTCTCAAATAAGGGGAGGTTTATTCATTTATTTATTATTTCTTGTAAGAAAAAAAAGAAACATCAATCTCGAGACCTAGTTTATATCTATTTGTCCTTGGAAGAGTGAGCAGTTAGGCAAACATCGTAAGTAATAAACTTGTCATCAATCTTAGTATTGAGTCAGTGACATTCACTACTCCACCCTCGGGGAATTAATGAAGGAGGGAGACACACAGTGAACTGATCATTATGATATGTGTCATTTGACCTAAAGTTGGAATGAGCACCGGGTGCTGTGGAACACAGAACAGAAGGATCCAATCCAGTGTGGAGCAGACACGGAATGCCCCTGCCCCGGAATGGAGGAGATAATGCCTTCAAACCTCACCACAAATCTTCAGGGTGATGTGGGACAAGCTAGCTTGCTTGTCCTGTAGTGAAGAACTAGTAAGGTGATAGGAACCCTCTTCTAAACAAAGTATGACATCTTCAAGAAAGTGCCATTTCTTCATTTTCTCAGAGTGGTTCTTCATAAAAATAAAAGTAACAAGAGATGGTCAGATTTGCAAAAGAAGAGTAAGGCGGGAATAAGTAGAAGAAGAAGAAAAGAATAAGAATAACTTTAACCATGGGGACAAAAGAGGGAAAGAAGCAGACATGAAAAGAAAAACATAGCAGTATTTGTTCTTATCACCACTGACCCACTAACTCTGAACCAGAAACCAGAGCATGATGTGCTATGCATTTAACATACATTGGCTCATTTAATCCTCAAACCATCCATGAGATCTTCACTGTTTTACTTATAAGGAAAATAAGAAACAAAGAGGTCAAATAGCCTATACAATGGCTATTAGCAGACTGGGGATTTCAGCTCAAGTTTATCTGATGCCCTGACGCCATGCCATCTGTCTCCTTGGTAGCTCTTTTACCAGTCTCATCCTCTCTGCCATTTTTTTGGATCGGTCTGTCATTAATTGTCTCCTAGAAAATGCCAATAGCTTCCTAATTACACTTCTAGCCATTTGCCAAAGTAAGAAGGGTCAGACCAACCCCCGGCAGTCCCTCTAGTGCTGTTCTCTGGGCCATCAAGTTCTGTTTCTGCTTGAATTTGCATTTGGTAACATGGCTGGCATAAAGTATAACATAGCAAACCTATCTAAAATGTTTGACTATTTTAAAATATATTTGCACCTGGGTGCAGTAGTTCACGCCCGTAATTCCAACAACTTGGGAGGCTGAAGTGGGAGAATTGCTTGAGGCCAGGAATTCAAGACAGCCTGGGCAACATAGAGAGACCCTATCTCTACAAAAAAACATTTCATTTAGTTAGCCAGGCATAGTGGCACACTCCTGGAGTCCCAGCTACACAGGAGTCTGAGGTGGAAGGATCACTTGAGGCCAGAAGTTCCAGGTTACAATGAGCTATGATTGCATCACTATACTCAAGCCTGAGCAACAGAGTGAGATCATGTTTCTATAAAAATAGAATAAAATACAATACATTTGCAAAGATATCGTTGCCAAGAAGACCAGAAAATTCATACTTGGAAGCTGAGATTTCACTACCCTTAAAGATGTCCTTTTCCATATAAAATGACAGCTTCCCTCTAATTTCTAGCGCTGATGATTTTCTTTAGTTCTGGATGTTGAACTGCTGTTGAAGAAAATGCAACTTTAACACAGTGGTAGAGTTGCCTCCAGTTTCTTCAAGCAAGTCCATTATGCACACAGCTCTTAGGGTGACCTTGCTGAAATATTAATTTGATCTGTATAGGCCCTATAATGATTCATCAAAACCTTCACAATAAAGTTCAAACTACTTAGCTTAGTGTATAAATGTTAGGAGCCTGGTCTCTGCTTTCCCCAGGAGCTTATATCCTATTATTCCCTCACACAGAACCTATTTTTCCCCCATCTATACCAATTCACCTGTGGTTCCGTCAAAGGAATTACACTCTTCTTTGCCTTCACCTGCTGGTCCCTGGAATAGTTGATCTCCATATTGGTTTAGTCAAATACCAGGTCATCTTTCAAACTTAAGCTCAGGTATGTTTCTTCAGGGCCTTCTCTTCACCTCCTCGTCTGATTGACTCTTCACTGTGCTTCCATTACACTTCAAGTGTACCTCTATGGAAGACTGACCATGTTTTGCTGCAGGTCAGAGTTTCTTTACTCATCTCTGCAATAAAGGGTCAGTTCTCTAAGGACTCTGTATGCTGGCGTTCAGCACTGTCCCTACCCTTTTAGTAGGTGCTCGGTAAATATTTTCTGATTTATTAAATGGGATACAAGAAAGAGGTGTAAGGAATTCAAGTAAAGTAAATGAAGAAATTAAAATAAAAGCCCATGAAAAAAGAAAAATAAAATGTCAGGTATCTGTTGAGAACATCTTGTGTGCAAATAAGGCCTATGTATTATGTATTATTACTATGTATTGACTTTAAAAAAATGAATGGATGAATATTTGATGGGTAACTGGAGGAAAAGTGAGAGAACAAGCAGTAAAGTGTACAGAAAATTAGAAAATGCTGCAGATAAAGTGTGAATGGGTAAAGCAATGATGACAAATTGTTTCTGATACTTCATATGATGAATTTCCAAATGAAGACTCCCCATGATAAATTACTTAAAAGTCATAAGACCAGTATCCAACTCCTCCGATTAATTAGTTGTTTCATTTAACTTTAGTAATAAGAATAAGTTAACCTTTGAATAAATTGTTATTTTGTAAAGGGCTTTCATATGCATAATCTCATTTAATTGCACAAGAAACTCAAGGCAGATATTGCTGCTATTACAAATGAGGAAGCAGAACTGAATTAAATGATTTGCCCAATGGTACTTTCCAATCTGTGTTGTAACCAGAATGGATCTTTAGATCATGGCAGCCAGCCACTCATTTTGTAGATAAAGAACAGCGTAGGTGATATGCCTGGACTAGCTCAGGGTTAAGTAAGTGGTAGCCAGGTTTACCCATTTGATATCTCCCAGTCAGGTGCATTTCTAATCAATCTAAATTGTTTCTTTATCATTGTTTATATCATGTGCTTTTAAATGCCAAAATACAATTCTTTATCTTTGTGCTACATTTTCTGATTGATAGTATCCCTGCATTAAAATGTTGTATCTCATAACCTTGTCTCCGGGAGCTATTACTTGCAAAAATCCTGACTGGTAAGGTTTGTGAAAATTGACTGTCTAAGAAAGTGAACTGATCCTGTTCTCTCTTAGTTCCTAGCTGAATAAGGACAATGGGAAGCATTTTCAAGTAAAAATAAATAAAATATCTTATATGTCATGTCCTACTGGCATAGCCTCAACCTTGAACCCCACGCCCCACAACTGCCAATACCTGCTTTATTGAGGAGGAAATGTAGGGGGAGAAATTAACTTGCTGCCTAGTTCTGTGTAAACATATTTATACCTCACCAACCACAATCCCATCCAACCACACACAAGCACGTAGGATTAGAATTCCTTCTGCTCATTAGCTACCACTATTGTTTCTAAATTGCTGAAGAAACTCATTGCTGATGATGTAAAAACCTAGAACATATCTACATCTAACAAAGGAGATAACTGCATGCCTAACACCTTATTTTATTAAAAGCCTTGTTTTATGGATATTGCATTCAGAAAGTATTTACAGACAATGGAAATGATGCACTTCAAATCTAGGGAAAATATAGACCTCATTGGAGATGGAAAAAAAAAGGGAGACAAAACTTACCTCAAGGGGTGGTTGTGAAGGTTTATGAAACATGTTAAAAATCTGTCTTGAAAGATACATTGCAAGCAAAAAGTTTTAAATATTGCCACATAGTTCCATATTGCCATGATATGAAATTATAGGTTTTATGTGTGTGCAATCAAAAGCTTACTGCTCAGTTTGAAAAGTTTTGCAATCACTACTCCACCAGTGAGGGTCAACCTTCAAGGCACCTACCTCAATTCAGAGATCATGCTGTGAGACCAGTAATAAGGAGAGTAAAAGTCTCTGCCTCCAATCTATTTATTTGTGTCTTTGGGGCCCATAATCTTTAAATCTTTAAATATTTTGAAGGAAACAAGTTTATTTAATGTTCACCACCTAGCTGCAACATTAAAGCAGAGATATTTGTAAATAAAACCATGACTATTGTGAGAGAATTATATTAGGCTTGACTTGTTTTGCTTCTACAACTCAATTTGTGTGCCAATATAAAGATGATAATGCACTATAGAAATTTATCGCAGTGTCTAATTTCATAACTAGTTTTACCTAAAAGTTTCTGCCAAGATTCACT